>NW_025778758.1:0-76282 GCF_021130785.1 Homalodisca vitripennis
ACAGCCCCCATGTGTAATTTCACTAAACTGATGGGTAGTAAAAATTTTAAAACATAGTTCTAGAAGTGCGGAAATTTAAAATTTTTTGGCCGAAAAGGGCCCTTTCCCCCTTAAAAACCCAAAAAGGGAAAAAAGCCCTAAAAACCCCGGGAAATTTTTTTTAAATTTTAAAAAACCCCCAAAAAAAATTTAAAAAAAACCGGGGTTTAAAAGGGTTTAAAAAAACGGGTTTGTGGGTTTTTTCCTTTCGACCCTCACACAAAAAAAAAAAAAAAAAACCCCTTTTTTTTTGGGGATTACTAAAATTTAAATTTTTTTAAAGGGGGTTTTTAGCAAATCTTTTGAATCTGACAGAATGTGGGCAACATTATACTTCCCCGCATACTCTACCGGTCCAACCACGCCGAAACATGCTCTCACAAATTCGAAAATTTTTGGTCAAATTTTGTCGATTGGACCGCTTGTTATAGATTTTTGTTTGAGGCTCTGTTAGCGTCTAAAAAACTCCGGTAGGTTGATATATCTGGATCTGATGAACAATCTTTAGTGGGGGAATGAAGTGCGTCTACAAAAAAAGGTCCAGTAACTTTTTGTCCTATCCTCTCTGTGTGGTTAAGCGTCAAAAACGCGGGAATGTTTTGAAATTCCAGAAGATTTTTTTTGCGTAAAATAAAGTTTCGAGCCTGATAGTTTGTGTCGAACGGTAGGTCGTAGCTCAAATCTGATTGACACCCATCAAAAACTACCTAGCAAAATTGCGCGACTCTAGCAGAAAAGGTCCATGAGACTATTTTGGCTCTACCTCCAGTGGTTTCGGCCGAAAAACGTGAGTTATTGTGAAATTTTTATTTGTGTAATTTTTTAACGTGAAACATTTTTTTTTCCCGGGCTCGGATAGCCGGCGATAACCATTGGTCTGAGATCGAAATATAAGACAAGCGTTGGAGTTAGAAAATGAGGTTGATCCTACAAAAATGAGGCCAGTAACATTTTTTGCACCTATCCGTCAACAACGGTTTGGCCGCATAACGGCGTTTTTAAGTATATGATTTCTTAAGTTTTAACGTGATAGGTTTTTAAACTACTTTTATAAACAGCCCAGTGCAGCCTTTTGTCCTAGAGCTCTCTGTACTGGTGGCTAAAATTATAGGTCCGTAGCTATAAATCTGGAAATTCTTGATGGCATAATCGAAAGGAACAAAATTAAATTTTCGACAAGAAAGGTCCAGTCATCTTTTTTTTGTATCCTCTAACGGTGTTAGCCGCGCAAAATGCCCCTTAAATTGCAAAACTTTGTGTAATATAATCCTGGATAAATTTCGAAGTCGATAAAATAGGTATTCCTTTTTAACTCCAAGATCCCTAATCGTAATGCTGACCCGGACATAAACTTTCCCTGAATACCGCTAATCCAGTTAACGACGTGAATATACCTCACATTACAAAATATGGCCTGAACGTTAGGCTAAACGTTCAATAGTAGATAGGGGGAAAATAGTGAATTTTTACTTATGTTTCCACAGACAACAAACATCTTTCTACAATAGGCCCATTGTGTCCATATAAACCTCGAGATAAACATTAATCCCGCCCCTGGAAATTTCCTTTATGTAGCCAGATAAACCTTTAGGATAAACTAAAACCCCTGATGTCTTAACCCCCGGTTAACATTAACCCCCCTGGAAATTTTTCTGTTTCTGACCAGAAAACCACTCCTGAGTAAATTAAACCCCTCTGTTGTCTTAAACCCCCACGTAAACCACTAACCCCCCCTGGAATTTTCTTGTTTGACCAGAATAACCTCCTGAGGAATTAAACCCCCTGATGTCTTAACCCCCGTAAACATATAAACCCCCCCCCCTGGAAATTTTTCTTGGTCTGACCAGAAAAACCCTTCTGAGTAAATTAAAACCCTCTGTTGTCTTAACCCCCCCGGTAACACTAACCACCCCCGTTGAATTTTCTTGTTTTTGACCAG
The DNA here is from genome assembly GCF_021130785.1 of Homalodisca vitripennis. Lineage (NCBI taxonomy): Eukaryota > Metazoa > Arthropoda > Insecta > Hemiptera > Cicadellidae > Homalodisca > Homalodisca vitripennis. Next base: position 1,979 of record NW_025778758.1, read on the forward strand.
ATAACCTCCTGAGGAAATTAAACCCCCTGATGTCTTAACCCCCCGGTAAACATTATCACCCGCACCCCTGGAATTTCCTGGCAATGACTAGATTAACTCCTGAATGTTTACAGAACAAACACCCTCCAAAAGCGGCCCAAGTGTCTTAACATTACACCCCCCTGGAATTACCAGGTATGACCAGATACTCTTTCCTGAGTAAATACAAAATCCCCTGATTGACTTAACCCCCGGTAACATTAAACCCTCCCCCTAGAGAATTTCCCTGGCATGACTAGATACACTCCAGAGAAAATTGTTATACTCCCTAACAAGCAATTTTTATAATACTGACATTAGGGTCGGTGTTTTTATTATATTTACACTAAACATTTCACAATAGCTAAACCCAGTGCAGACTCTTCTTCAATGGTATGTCCTGGCTAAACGAGAAGTCCATAGCTGAAATCCAATGATAAAATCAAAATAAACAGATTCTAATTCTAATTCTCGGAACTAACCGCTGATCCCCGAATTTGCAAGCGTAAATTTATTCGGATTTATCCTTTGAATTTAAGGCACTTACTTTGGGGGCCTGGGGGCGTAGCCCCCAGCGAGCTGAAGGCGAGTCTAAATACTTATACAGCCGCATGTGTAACTCACTCACTGACTGATGGATAGATACAAATTCTAACATAGTTCTAGAAGTGCTGGAAACTTGAAATTTGGCACGCAGGTACCTTTCGCCGTATAACCAACAGGAAAAGTCTGAAAACCGGGAATTTTTAATTTTAAACCCCTCAAAAAAATTAAAAACCGGTTGAAACTGGTTAAAAACTGGTGTAGTTTTTTGCTTTCGAGCCGTCTAGCGACTAAACCGTTGGTAGTAGCTCAAATCTAATTTTTAAGGGGTTTTAGCAAATCTTTTGATCTACAGAATGGGCACATTATACTTCCCCGCATCTCTACCGGTCCACCCGAAACATGCTCTCAAATTCGAAAATTTTGTCAAATTTTGACGATTGTCGCTTGTAGATTTTTGTTTGAGGCTCTGTAGCGTCTAAACCGTAGGTTGTAGCTCGGATCTGATGAACAATCGTTAGTGGGGAATGAAGTGCTCTACAAAAAAGGTCCAGTAACTTTTTGTCCTATCTCGTGTGGTTAAGCGTCAAAACGCGGGAATGTTTGAAATTCCAGAGATTTTTTTGCTTAAAATAAAGTTTCGAGCCTGATAGTGGTCGAACGGTAGGTCGTAGCTCAAATCTGATTGACCCATCAAACTAGCAAATTGCGCGATCTACAGAAAAGGTCCAGTGACTTTTTGCTCTACCTCCAGTGGTTCGGCCGAAAAAACGTGATTATGTGAAATTTTTTTGTAATTTTTACGTGAAACTTTTGTTTTCGGGCTCGATAGCGGCGAAACCATTGGTCTGAGATCGAAATAAGACAAGCGTTGGAGTTAGAAAATGAGGTGATCTACAAAAATGTGCCAGTAACATTTTGCCCTATCCTCAACGGTTTGGCCGCATAACGCGTTTTAAGTATTGATTTCTTAAGTTTTACGTGATATTTTTAAACTGCCCAGTGCAGCCTTTTGTCCTAAGCTCTGTACTGTCTAAATTATAGGTCGTAGCTTAAATCTGATGGCATAATCGAAAGACAAAATTAAATTTTCGACAAGAAAGGTCCAGTCACTTTTTTTTGTATCTCTAACGGTTTAGCCGCAAAATGCCCTTAAATTCAAAACTTTGGTTAAATCTGGATAATTCGATAAAATAGGTATTCTTTTAACTCCAAGATCCCTAATCTAATGCTCGGACATAAACTTTCCCTGAATACCGCTAATCCAGTTAACGAGTGAATATACCTCACATTACAAATTGGCTGAACGTTAGCTAAACGTCAATAGTAGATAGGGATAAAGTGAATTTTTACTATGTTCACAGACACAACATCTTCTACAATAGGCCCATGTGTCATTAACCTCAGATAACATTATCCCCCCCGGAAATTTCCTGGTATGACCAGATAACCTTTAGGATAAACTAAAACCCCTGATGTCTTAACCCCCGGTAACATTAACCCCCCTGGAATTTTCTGTTCTGACCAGAAACACTCCTGAGTAAATTAAACCCTCTGTTGTCTTAACCCCCGGTAACACTAACCCCCCCTGGAATTTTCTTGTTTGACCAGATAACCTCCTGAGGAATTAAACCCCCTGATGTCTTAACCCCCGGTAACATTAACCCCCCCCCTGAAATTTTCTTGTCTGACCAGAAAACCTTCTGAGTAAATTAAACCCTCTGTTGTCTTAACCCCCGGTAACACTAACCACCCCCGTTGAATTTTCTTGTTTGACCAGATAACCTCCTGAGGAAATTAAAACCCCCTGATGTCTTAACCCCCGGTAACATTATCACCCCTGGGAATTTCCTGGCATGACTAGATTAACTCCTGAATGTTTACAGAACAAACACCCTCCAAAAGCGGCCCAAGTGTCTTAACATTAAACCCCCTGGAATTACCAGGTATGACCAGATACTCTTCTGAGTAAATCAAATCCCCTGATGACTTAACCCCCGGTAACATTAAACCCTCCCCTAGAGAATTTCCTGGCATGACTAGATACACTCCTGAGAAAATTATACTCCCTAAGCAATTTTATAATACTGACTTAGGGTCGGTGTTTTATTATATTTACACTAAACATTTCACAATAGCTAACCAGTGCAGACTCTTCTTCAATGGTATGTCCTGGCTAAACGAGAAGTCATAGCTGAAATCCAATGATAAAATCAAAATAAACAGATTCTAATTCTAATTCTCGGAACTAACCGCTGATCCCCGAATTTGCAAGCGTAAATTTATTCGGTTATCCTTGAATTTAAGGCACTTACTTTGGGGGCCTGGGGGCGTAGCCCCCAGCGAGCTGAAGGCGAGTCTAAATACTTATACAGCCGCATGTGTAACTCACTCACTGACTGATGGATAGATACAAATTCTAACATAGTTCTAGAAGTGCTGGAAACTTGAAATTTGGCACGCAGGTACCTTTCGCCGTATAACCAACAGGAAAAGTCTGAAAACCGGGAATTTTTAATTTTAAACCCCTCAAAAAAATTAAAAACCGGTTGAAACTGGTTAAAAACTGGTGTAGTTTTTTGCTTTCGAGCCGTCTAGCGACTAAACCGTTGGTAGTAGCTCAAATCTAATTTTTAAGGGGTTTTAGCAAATCTTTTGATCTACAGAATGGGCACATTATACTTCCCCGCATCTCTACCGGTCCACCCGAAACATGCTCTCAAATTCGAAAATTTTGTCAAATTTTGACGATTGTCGCTTGTAGATTTTTGTTTGAGGCTCTGTAGCGTCTAAACCGTAGGTTGTAGCTCGGATCTGATGAACAATCGTTAGTGGGGAATGAAGTGCTCTACAAAAAAGGTCCAGTAACTTTTTGTCCTATCTCGTGTGGTTAAGCGTCAAAACGCGGGAATGTTTGAAATTCCAGAGATTTTTTTGCTTAAAATAAAGTTTCGAGCCTGATAGTGGTCGAACGGTAGGTCGTAGCTCAAATCTGATTGACCCATCAAACTAGCAAATTGCGCGATCTACAGAAAAGGTCCAGTGACTTTTTGCTCTACCTCCAGTGGTTCGGCCGAAAAACGTGATTATGTGAAATTTTTTTGTAATTTTTACGTGAAACTTTTGTTTTCGGGCTCGATAGCGGCGAAACCATTGGTCTGAGATCGAAATAAGACAAGCGTTGGAGTTAGAAAATGAGGTGATCTACAAAAATGTGCCAGTAACATTTTGCCCTATCCTCAACGGTTTGGCCGCATAACGCGTTTTAAGTATTGATTTCTTAAGTTTTACGTGATATTTTTAAACTGCCCAGTGCAGCCTTTTGTCCTAAGCTCTGTACTGTCTAAATTATAGGTCGTAGCTTAAATCTGATGGCATAATCGAAAGACAAAATTAAATTTTCGACAAAAAAGGTCCAGTCACTTTTTTTTTTGTATCTCTAACGGTTATCTAAATACTTATACAGCCGCATGTGTAACTCACTCACTGACTGATGGATAGATACAAATTCTAACATAGTTCTAGAAGTGCTGGAAACTTGAAATTTGGCACGCAGGTACCTTTCGCCGTATAACCAACAGGAAAAGTCTGAAAACCGGGAATTTTTAATTTTAAACCCCTCAAAAAAATTAAAAACCGGTTGAAACTGGTTAAAAACTGGTGTAGTTTTTTGCTTTCGAGCCGTCTAGCGACTAAACCGTTGGTAGTAGCTCAAATCTAATTTTTAAGGGGTTTTAGCAAATCTTTTGATCTACAGAATGGGCACATTATACTTCCCCGCATCTCTACCGGTCCACCCGAAACATGCTCTCAAATTCGAAAATTTTGTCAAATTTTGACGATTGTCGCTTGTAGATTTTTGTTTGAGGCTCTGTAGCGTCTAAACCGTAGGTTGTAGCTCGGATCTGATGAACAATCGTTAGTGGGGAATGAAGTGCTCTACAAAAAAGGTCCAGTAACTTTTTGTCCTATCTCGTGTGGTTAAGCGTCAAAACGCGGGAATGTTTGAAATTCCAGAGATTTTTTTGCTTAAAATAAAGTTTCGAGCCTGATAGTGGTCGAACGGTAGGTCGTAGCTCAAATCTGATTGACCCATCAAACTAGCAAATTGCGCGATCTACAGAAAAGGTCCAGTGACTTTTTGCTCTACCTCCAGTGGTTCGGCCGAAAAACGTGATTATGTGAAATTTTTTTGTAATTTTTACGTGAAACTTTTGTTTTCGGGCTCGATAGCGGCGAAACCATTGGTCTGAGATCGAAATAAGACAAGCGTTGGAGTTAGAAAATGAGGTGATCTACAAAAATGTGCCAGTAACATTTTGCCCTATCCTCAACGGTTTGGCCGCATAACGCGTTTTAAGTATTGATTTCTTAAGTTTTACGTGATATTTTTAAACTGCCCAGTGCAGCCTTTTGTCCTAAGCTCTGTACTGTCTAAATTATAGGTCGTAGCTTAAATCTGATGGCATAATCGAAAGACAAAATTAAATTTTCGACAAAAAAGGTCCAGTTTTTTTTTTGTATCTCTAACGGTTATCTAAATACTTATACAGCCGCATGTGTAACTCACTCACTGACTGATGGATAGATACAAATTCTAACATAGTTCTAGAAGTGCTGGAAACTTGAAATTTGGCACGCAGGTACCTTTCGCCGTATAACCAACAGGAAAAGTCTGAAAACCGGGAATTTTTAATTTTAAACCCCTCAAAAAAATTAAAAAACCGGTTGAAACTGGTTAAAAACTGGTGTAGTTTTTTGCTTTCGAGCCGTCTAGCGACTAAACCGTTGGTAGTAGCTCAAATCTAATTTTTAAGGGGTTTTAGCAAATCTTTTGATCTACAGAATGGGCACATTATACTTCCCCGCATCTCTACCGGTCCACCCGAAACATGCTCTCAAATTCGAAAATTTTGTCAAATTTTGACGATTGTCGCTTGTAGATTTTTGTTTGAGGCTCTGTAGCGTCTAAACCGTAGGTTGTAGCTCGGATCTGATGAACAATCGTTAGTGGGGAATGAAGTGCTCTACAAAAAAGGTCCAGTAACTTTTTGTCCTATCTCGTGTGGTTAAGCGTCAAAACGCGGGAATGTTTGAAATTCCAGAGATTTTTTTGCTTAAAATAAAGTTTCGAGCCTGATAGTGGTCGAACGGTAGGTCGTAGCTCAAATCTGATTGACCCATCAAACTAGCAAATTGCGCGATCTACAGAAAAGGTCCAGTGACTTTTTGCTCTACCTCCAGTGGTTCGGCCGAAAAACGTGATTATGTGAAATTTTTTTGTAATTTTTACGTGAAACTTTTGTTTTCGGGCTCGATAGCGGCGAAACCATTGGTCTGAGATCGAAATAAGACAAGCGTTGGAGTTAGAAAATGAGGTGATCTACAAAAATGTGCCAGTAACATTTTGCCCTATCCTCAACGGTTTGGCCGCATAACGCGTTTTAAGTATTGATTTCTTAAGTTTTACGTGATATTTTTAAACTGCCCAGTGCAGCCTTTTGTCCTAAGCTCTGTACTGTCTAAATTATAGGTCGTAGCTTAAATCTGATGGCATAATCGAAAGACAAAATTAAATTTTCGACAAAAAAGGTCCAGTTTTTTTTTTTGTATCTCTAACGGTTATCTAAATACTTATACAGCCGCATGTGTAACTCACTCACTGACTGATGGATAGATACAAATTCTAACATAGTTCTAGAAGTGCTGGAAACTTGAAATTTGGCACGCAGGTACCTTTCGCCGTATAACCAACAGGAAAAGTCTGAAAACCGGGAATTTTTAATTTTAAACCCCTCAAAAAAATTAAAAACCGGTTGAAACTGGTTAAAAACTGGTGTAGTTTTTTGCTTTCGAGCCGTCTAGCGACTAAACCGTTGGTAGTAGCTCAAATCTAATTTTTAAGGGGTTTTAGCAAATCTTTTGATCTACAGAATGGGCACATTATACTTCCCCGCATCTCTACCGGTCCACCCGAAACATGCTCTCAAATTCGAAAATTTTGTCAAATTTTGACGATTGTCGCTTGTAGATTTTTGTTTGAGGCTCTGTAGCGTCTAAACCGTAGGTTGTAGCTCGGATCTGATGAACAATCGTTAGTGGGGAATGAAGTGCTCTACAAAAAAGGTCCAGTAACTTTTTGTCCTATCTCGTGTGGTTAAGCGTCAAAACGCGGGAATGTTTGAAATTCCAGAGATTTTTTTGCTTAAAATAAAGTTTCGAGCCTGATAGTGGTCGAACGGTAGGTCGTAGCTCAAATCTGATTGACCCATCAAACTAGCAAATTGCGCGATCTACAGAAAAGGTCCAGTGACTTTTTGCTCTACCTCCAGTGGTTCGGCCGAAAAACGTGATTATGTGAAATTTTTTTGTAATTTTTACGTGAAACTTTTGTTTTCGGGCTCGATAGCGGCGAAACCATTGGTCTGAGATCGAAATAAGACAAGCGTTGGAGTTAGAAAATGAGGTGATCTACAAAAATGTGCCAGTAACATTTTGCCCTATCCTCAACGGTTTGGCCGCATAACGCGTTTTAAGTATTGATTTCTTAAGTTTTACGTGATATTTTTAAACTGCCCAGTGCAGCCTTTTGTCCTAAGCTCTGTACTGTCTAAATTATAGGTCGTAGCTTAAATCTGATGGCATAATCGAAAGACAAAATTAAATTTTCGACAAGAAAGGTCCAGTCACTTTTTTTTGTATCTCTAACGGTTTAGCCGCAAAATGCCCTTAAATTCAAAACTTTGGTTAAATCTGGATAATTCGATAAAATAGGTATTCTTTTAACTCCAAGATCCCTAATCTAATGCTCGGACATAAACTTTCCCTGAATACCGCTAATCCAGTTAACGAGTGAATATACCTCACATTACAAATTGGCTGAACGTTAGCTAAACGTCAATAGTAGATAGGGATAAAGTGAATTTTTACTATGTTCACAGACACAACATCTTCTACAATAGGCCCATGTGTCATTAACCTCAGATAACATTATCCCCCCCGGAAATTTCCTGGTATGACCAGATAACCTTTAGGATAAACTAAAACCCTGATGTCTTAACCCCCGGTAACATTAACCCCCCTGGAATTTTCTGTTCTGACCAGAAACCCTCCTGAGTAAATTAAACCCTCTGTTGTCTTAACCCCCGGTAACACTAACCCCCCCTGGAATTTTCTTGTTTGACCAGATAACCTCCTGAGGAATTAAACCCCCTGATGTCTTAACCCCCGGTAACATTAACCCCCCCCCTGAAATTTTCTTGTCTGACCAGAAAACCTTCTGAGTAAATTAAACCCTCTGTTGTCTTAACCCCCGGTAACACTAACCACCCCGTTGAATTTTCTTGTTTGACCAGATAACCTCCTGAGGAAATTAAACCCCCTGATGTCTTAACCCCCCCCGGAACATTATCACCCCTGGGAATTTTCCTGGCATGACTAGATTAACTCCTGAATGTTTACAGAACAAACACCCTCCAAAAGCGGCCCAAGTGTCTTAACATTAAACCCCCTGGAATTACCAGGTATGACCAGATACTCTTCTGAGTAAATCAAATCCCCTATCCCCTGACTTAAACCCCCGGTAACATTAAACCCTCCCCTAGAGAATTTCCTGGCATGACTAGATACACTCCTGAGAAAATTATACTCCCTAAGCAATTTTATAATACTGACTTAGGGTCGGTGTTTTATTATATTTACACTAAACATTTCACAATAGCTAACCAGTGCAGACTCTTCTTCAATGGTATGTCCTGGCTAAACGAGAAGTCATAGCTGAAATCCAATGATAAAAATCAAAATAAACAGATTCTAATTCTAATTCTCGGAACTAACCGCTGATCCCCGAATTTGCAAGCGTAAATTTATTCGGTTATCCTTGAATTTAAGGCACTTACTTTGGGGGCCTGGGGGCGTAGCCCCCAGCGAGCTGAAGGCGAGTCTAAATACTTATACAGCCGCATGTGTAACTCACTCACTGACTGATGGATAGATACAAATTCTAACATAGTTCTAGAAGTGCTGGAAACTTGAAATTTGGCACGCAGGTACCTTTCGCCGTATAACCAACAGGAAAAGTCTGAAAACCGGGAATTTTTAATTTTAAACCCCTCAAAAAAATTAAAAACCGGTTGAAACTGGTTAAAAACTGGTGTAGTTTTTTGCTTTCGAGCCGTCTAGCGACTAAACCGTTGGTAGTAGCTCAAATCTAATTTTTAAGGGGTTTTAGCAAATCTTTTGATCTACAGAATGGGCACATTATACTTCCCCGCATCTCTACCGGTCCACCCGAAACATGCTCTCAAATTCGAAAATTTTGTCAAATTTTGACGATTGTCGCTTGTAGATTTTTGTTTGAGGCTCTGTAGCGTCTAAACCGTAGGTTGTAGCTCGGATCTGATGAACAATCGTTAGTGGGGAATGAAGTGCTCTACAAAAAAGGTCCAGTAACTTTTTGTCCTATCTCGTGTGGTTAAGCGTCAAAACGCGGGAATGTTTGAAATTCCAGAGATTTTTTTGCTTAAAATAAAGTTTCGAGCCTGATAGTGGTCGAACGGTAGGTCGTAGCTCAAATCTGATTGACCCATCAAACTAGCAAATTGCGCGATCTACAGAAAAGGTCCAGTGACTTTTTGCTCTACCTCCAGTGGTTCGGCCGAAAAACGTGATTATGTGAAATTTTTTTGTAATTTTTACGTGAAACTTTTGTTTTCGGGCTCGATAGCGGCGAAACCATTGGTCTGAGATCGAAATAAGACAAGCGTTGGAGTTAGAAAATGAGGTGATCTACAAAAATGTGCCAGTAACATTTTGCCCTATCCTCAACGGTTTGGCCGCATAACGCGTTTTAAGTATTGATTTCTTAAGTTTTACGTGATATTTTTAAACTGCCCAGTGCAGCCTTTTGTCCTAAGCTCTGTACTGTCTAAATTATAGGTCGTAGCTTAAATCTGATGGCATAATCGAAAGACAAAATTAAATTTTCGACAAAAAAGGTCCAGTTTTTTTTTTTGTATCTCTAACGGTTATCTAAATACTTATACAGCCGCATGTGTAACTCACTCACTGACTGATGGATAGATACAAATTCTAACATAGTTCTAGAAGTGCTGGAAACTTGAAATTTGGCACGCAGGTACCTTTCGCCGTATAACCAACAGGAAAAGTCTGAAAACCGGGAATTTTTAATTTTTAAACCCCTCAAAAAAATTAAAAACCGGTTGAAACTGGTTAAAAACTGGTGTAGTTTTTTGCTTTCGAGCCGTCTAGCGACTAAACCGTTGGTAGTAGCTCAAATCTAATTTTTAAGGGGTTTTAGCAAATCTTTTGATCTACAGAATGGGCACATTATACTTCCCCGCATCTCTACCGGTCCACCCGAAACATGCTCTCAAATTCGAAAATTTTGTCAAATTTTGACGATTGTCGCTTGTAGATTTTTGTTTGAGGCTCTGTAGCGTCTAAACCGTAGGTTGTAGCTCGGATCTGATGAACAATCGTTAGTGGGGAATGAAGTGCTCTACAAAAAAGGTCCAGTAACTTTTTGTCCTATCTCGTGTGGTTAAGCGTCAAAACGCGGGAATGTTTGAAATTCCAGAGATTTTTTTGCTTAAAATAAAGTTTCGAGCCTGATAGTGGTCGAACGGTAGGTCGTAGCTCAAATCTGATTGACCCATCAAACTAGCAAATTGCGCGATCTACAGAAAAGGTCCAGTGACTTTTTGCTCTACCTCCAGTGGTTCGGCCGAAAAACGTGATTATGTGAAATTTTTTTGTAATTTTTACGTGAAACTTTTGTTTTCGGGCTCGATAGCGGCGAAACCATTGGTCTGAGATCGAAATAAGACAAGCGTTGGAGTTAGAAAATGAGGTGATCTACAAAAATGTGCCAGTAACATTTTGCCCTATCCTCAACGGTTTGGCCGCATAACGCGTTTTAAGTATTGATTTCTTAAGTTTTACGTGATATTTTTAAACTGCCCAGTGCAGCCTTTTGTCCTAAGCTCTGTACTGTCTAAATTATAGGTCGTAGCTTAAATCTGATGGCATAATCGAAAGACAAAATTAAATTTTCGACAAGAAAGGTCCAGTCACTTTTTTTTGTATCTCTAACGGTTTAGCCGCAAAATGCCCTTAAATTCAAAACTTTGGTTAAATCTGGATAATTCGATAAAATAGGTATTCTTTTAACTCCAAGATCCCTAATCTAATGCTCGGACATAAACTTTCCCTGAATACCGCTAATCCAGTTAACGAGTGAATATACCTCACATTACAAATTGGCTGAACGTTAGCTAAACGTCAATAGTAGATAGGGATAAAGTGAATTTTTACTATGTTCACAGACACAACATCTTCTACAATAGGCCCATGTGTCATTAACCTCAGATAACATTATCCCCCCCGGAAATTTCCTGGTATGACCAGATAACCTTTAGGATAAACTAAAACCCCTGATGTCTTAACCCCCGGTAACATTAACCCCCCTGGAATTTTCTGTTCTGACCAGAAACACTCCTGAGTAAATTAAACCCTCTGTTGTCTTAACCCCCGGTAACACTAACCCCCCCTGGAATTTTCTTGTTTGACCAGATAACCTCCTGAGGAATTAAACCCCCTGATGTCTTAACCCCCGGTAACATTAACCCCCCCCCCTGAAATTTTCTTGTCTGACCAGAAAACCTTCTGAGTAAATTAAACCCTCTGTTGTCTTAACCCCCGGTAACACTAACCACCCCCGTTGAATTTTCTTGTTTGACCAGATAACCTCCTGAGGAAATTAAACCCCCTGATGTCTTAACCCCCGGTAACATTATCACCCCTGGGAATTTCCTGGCATGACTAGATTAACTCCTGAATGTTTACAGAACAAACACCCTCCAAAAGCGGCCCAAGTGTCTTAACATTAAACCCCCTGGAATTACCAGGTATGACCAGATACTCTTCTGAGTAAATCAAATCCCCTGATGACTTAACCCCCGGTAACATTAAACCCTCCCCTAGAGAATTTCCTGGCATGACTAGATACACTCCTGAGAAAATTATACTCCCTAAGCAATTTTATAATACTGACTTAGGGTCGGTGTTTTATTATATTTACACTAAACATTTCACAATAGCTAACCAGTGCAGACTCTTCTTCAATGGTATGTCCTGGCTAAACGAGAAGTCATAGCTGAAATCCAATGATAAAATCAAAATAAACAGATTCTAATTCTAATTCTCGGAACTAACCGCTGATCCCCGAATTTGCAAGCGTAAATTTATTCGGTTATCCTTGAATTTAAGGCACTTACTTTGGGGGCCTGGGGGCGTAGCCCCCAGCGAGCTGAAGGCGAGTCTAAATACTTATACAGCCGCATGTGTAACTCACTCACTGACTGATGGATAGATACAAATTCTAACATAGTTCTAGAAGTGCTGGAAACTTGAAATTTGGCACGCAGGTACCTTTCGCCGTATAACCAACAGGAAAAGTCTGAAAACCGGGAATTTTTAATTTTAAACCCCTCAAAAAAATTAAAAAACCGGTTGAAACTGGTTAAAAACTGGTGTAGTTTTTTGCTTTCGAGCCGTCTAGCGACTAAACCGTTGGTAGTAGCTCAAATCTAATTTTTAAGGGGTTTTAGCAAATCTTTTGATCTACAGAATGGGCACATTATACTTCCCCGCATCTCTACCGGTCCACCCGAAACATGCTCTCAAATTCGAAAATTTTGTCAAATTTTGACGATTGTCGCTTGTAGATTTTTGTTTGAGGCTCTGTAGCGTCTAAACCGTAGGTTGTAGCTCGGATCTGATGAACAATCGTTAGTGGGGAATGAAGTGCTCTACAAAAAAGGTCCAGTAACTTTTTGTCCTATCTCGTGTGGTTAAGCGTCAAAACGCGGGAATGTTTGAAATTCCAGAGATTTTTTTGCTTAAAATAAAGTTTCGAGCCTGATAGTGGTCGAACGGTAGGTCGTAGCTCAAATCTGATTGACCCATCAAACTAGCAAATTGCGCGATCTACAGAAAAGGTCCAGTGACTTTTTGCTCTACCTCCAGTGGTTCGGCCGAAAAAAACGTGATTATGTGAAATTTTTTTGTAATTTTTACGTGAAACTTTTGTTTTCGGGCTCGATAGCGGCGAAACCATTGGTCTGAGATCGAAATAAGACAAGCGTTGGAGTTAGAAAATGAGGTGATCTACAAAAATGTGCCAGTAACATTTTGCCCTATCCTCAACGGTTTGGCCGCATAACGCGTTTTAAGTATTGATTTCTTAAGTTTTACGTGATATTTTTAAACTGCCCAGTGCAGCCTTTTGTCCTAAGCTCTGTACTGTCTAAATTATAGGTCGTAGCTTAAATCTGATGGCATAATCGAAAGACAAAATTAAATTTTCGACAAAAAAGGTCCAGTTTTTTTTTTGTATCTCTAACGGTTATCTAAATACTTATACAGCCGCATGTGTAACTCACTCACTGACTGATGGATAGATACAAATTCTAACATAGTTCTAGAAGTGCTGGAAACTTGAAATTTGGCACGCAGGTACCTTTCGCCGTATAACCAACAGGAAAAGTCTGAAAACCGGGAATTTTTAATTTTAAAACCCCTCAAAAAAATTAAAAACCGGTTGAAACTGGTTAAAAACTGGTGTAGTTTTTTGCTTTCGAGCCGTCTAGCGACTAAACCGTTGGTAGTAGCTCAAATCTAATTTTTAAGGGGTTTTAGCAAATCTTTTGATCTACAGAATGGGCACATTATACTTCCCCGCATCTCTACCGGTCCACCCGAAACATGCTCTCAAATTCGAAAATTTTGTCAAATTTTGACGATTGTCGCTTGTAGATTTTTGTTTGAGGCTCTGTAGCGTCTAAACCGTAGGTTGTAGCTCGGATCTGATGAACAATCGTTAGTGGGGAATGAAGTGCTCTACAAAAAAGGTCCAGTAACTTTTTGTCCTATCTCGTGTGGTTAAGCGTCAAAACGCGGGAATGTTTGAAATTCCAGAGATTTTTTTGCTTAAAATAAAGTTTCGAGCCTGATAGTGGTCGAACGGTAGGTCGTAGCTCAAATCTGATTGACCCATCAAACTAGCAAATTGCGCGATCTACAGAAAAGGTCCAGTGACTTTTTGCTCTACCTCCAGTGGTTCGGCCGAAAAACGTGATTATGTGAAATTTTTTTGTAATTTTTACGTGAAACTTTTGTTTTCGGGCTCGATAGCGGCGAAACCATTGGTCTGAGATCGAAATAAGACAAGCGTTGGAGTTAGAAAATGAGGTGATCTACAAAAATGTGCCAGTAACATTTTGCCCTATCCTCAACGGTTTGGCCGCATAACGCGTTTTAAGTATTGATTTCTTAAGTTTTACGTGATATTTTTAAACTGCCCAGTGCAGCCTTTTGTCCTAAGCTCTGTACTGTCTAAATTATAGGTCGTAGCTTAAATCTGATGGCATAATCGAAAGACAAAATTAAATTTTCGACAAAAAAGGTCCAGTTTTTTTTTTGTATCTCTAACGGTTATCTAAATACTTATACAGCCGCATGTGTAACTCACTCACTGACTGATGGATAGATACAAATTCTAACATAGTTCTAGAAGTGCTGGAAACTTGAAATTTGGCACGCAGGTACCTTTCGCCGTATAACCAACAGGAAAAGTCTGAAAACCGGGAATTTTTAATTTTAAACCCCTCAAAAAAATTAAAAACCGGTTGAAACTGGTTAAAAACTGGTGTAGTTTTTTGCTTTCGAGCCGTCTAGCGACTAAACCGTTGGTAGTAGCTCAAATCTAATTTTTAAGGGGTTTTAGCAAATCTTTTGATCTACAGAATGGGCACATTATACTTCCCCGCATCTCTACCGGTCCACCCGAAACATGCTCTCAAATTCGAAAATTTTGTCAAATTTTGACGATTGTCGCTTGTAGATTTTTGTTTGAGGCTCTGTAGCGTCTAAACCGTAGGTTGTAGCTCGGATCTGATGAACAATCGTTAGTGGGGAATGAAGTGCTCTACAAAAAAGGTCCAGTAACTTTTTGTCCTATCTCGTGTGGTTAAGCGTCAAAACGCGGGAATGTTTGAAATTCCAGAGATTTTTTTGCTTAAAATAAAGTTTCGAGCCTGATAGTGGTCGAACGGTAGGTCGTAGCTCAAATCTGATTGACCCATCAAACTAGCAAATTGCGCGATCTACAGAAAAGGTCCAGTGACTTTTTGCTCTACCTCCAGTGGTTCGGCCGAAAAAACGTGATTATGTGAAATTTTTTTGTAATTTTTACGTGAAACTTTTGTTTTCGGGCTCGATAGCGGCGAAACCATTGGTCTGAGATCGAAATAAGACAAGCGTTGGAGTTAGAAAATGAGGTGATCTACAAAAATGTGCCAGTAACATTTTGCCCTATCCTCAACGGTTTGGCCGCATAACGCGTTTTAAGTATTGATTTCTTAAGTTTTACGTGATATTTTTAAACTGCCCAGTGCAGCCTTTTGTCCTAAGCTCTGTACTGTCTAAATTATAGGTCGTAGCTTAAATCTGATGGCATAATCGAAAGACAAAATTAAATTTTCGACAAAAAAGGTCCAGTTTTTTTTTTGTATCTCTAACGGTTATCTAAATACTTATACAGCCGCATGTGTAACTCACTCACTGACTGATGGATAGATACAAATTCTAACATAGTTCTAGAAGTGCTGGAAACTTGAAATTTGGCACGCAGGTACCTTTCGCCGTATAACCAACAGGAAAAGTCTGAAAACCGGGAATTTTTAATTTTAAACCCCTCAAAAAAATTAAAAACCGGTTGAAACTGGTTAAAAACTGGTGTAGTTTTTTGCTTTCGAGCCGTCTAGCGACTAAACCGTTGGTAGTAGCTCAAATCTAATTTTTAAGGGGTTTTAGCAAATCTTTTGATCTACAGAATGGGCACATTATACTTCCCCGCATCTCTACCGGTCCACCCGAAACATGCTCTCAAATTCGAAAATTTTGTCAAATTTTGACGATTGTCGCTTGTAGATTTTTGTTTGAGGCTCTGTAGCGTCTAAACCGTAGGTTGTAGCTCGGATCTGATGAACAATCGTTAGTGGGGAATGAAGTGCTCTACAAAAAAGGTCCAGTAACTTTTTGTCCTATCTCGTGTGGTTAAGCGTCAAAACGCGGGAATGTTTGAAATTCCAGAGATTTTTTTGCTTAAAATAAAGTTTCGAGCCTGATAGTGGTCGAACGGTAGGTCGTAGCTCAAATCTGATTGACCCATCAAACTAGCAAATTGCGCGATCTACAGAAAAGGTCCAGTGACTTTTTGCTCTACCTCCAGTGGTTCGGCCGAAAAACGTGATTATGTGAAATTTTTTTGTAATTTTTACGTGAAACTTTTGTTTTCGGGCTCGATAGCGGCGAAACCATTGGTCTGAGATCGAAATAAGACAAGCGTTGGAGTTAGAAAATGAGGTGATCTACAAAAATGTGCCAGTAACATTTTGCCCTATCCTCAACGGTTTGGCCGCATAACGCGTTTTAAGTATTGATTTCTTAAGTTTTACGTGATATTTTTAAACTGCCCAGTGCAGCCTTTTGTCCTAAGCTCTGTACTGTCTAAATTATAGGTCGTAGCTTAAATCTGATGGCATAATCGAAAGACAAAATTAAATTTTCGACAAAAAAGGTCCAGTTTTTTTTTTGTATCTCTAACGGTTATCTAAATACTTATACAGCCGCATGTGTAACTCACTCACTGACTGATGGATAGATACAAATTCTAACATAGTTCTAGAAGTGCTGGAAACTTGAAATTTGGCACGCAGGTACCTTTCGCCGTATAACCAACAGGAAAAGTCTGAAAACCGGGAATTTTTAATTTTAAACCCCTCAAAAAAATTAAAAACCGGTTGAAACTGGTTAAAAACTGGTGTAGTTTTTTGCTTTCGAGCCGTCTAGCGACTAAACCGTTGGTAGTAGCTCAAATCTAATTTTTAAGGGGTTTTAGCAAATCTTTTGATCTACAGAATGGGCACATTATACTTCCCCGCATCTCTACCGGTCCACCCGAAACATGCTCTCAAATTCGAAAATTTTGTCAAATTTTGACGATTGTCGCTTGTAGATTTTTGTTTGAGGCTCTGTAGCGTCTAAACCGTAGGTTGTAGCTCGGATCTGATGAACAATCGTTAGTGGGGAATGAAGTGCTCTACAAAAAAGGTCCAGTAACTTTTTGTCCTATCTCGTGTGGTTAAGCGTCAAAACGCGGGAATGTTTGAAATTCCAGAGATTTTTTTGCTTAAAATAAAGTTTCGAGCCTGATAGTGGTCGAACGGTAGGTCGTAGCTCAAATCTGATTGACCCATCAAACTAGCAAATTGCGCGATCTACAGAAAAGGTCCAGTGACTTTTTGCTCTACCTCCAGTGGTTCGGCCGAAAAACGTGATTATGTGAAATTTTTTTGTAATTTTTACGTGAAACTTTTGTTTTCGGGCTCGATAGCGGCGAAACCATTGGTCTGAGATCGAAATAAGACAAGCGTTGGAGTTAGAAAATGAGGTGATCTACAAAAATGTGCCAGTAACATTTTGCCCTATCCTCAACGGTTTGGCCGCATAACGCGTTTTAAGTATTGATTTCTTAAGTTTTACGTGATATTTTTAAACTGCCCAGTGCAGCCTTTTGTCCTAAGCTCTGTACTGTCTAAATTATAGGTCGTAGCTTAAATCTGATGGCATAATCGAAAGACAAAATTAAATTTTCGACAAAAAAGGTCCAGTTTTTTTTTTGTATCTCTAACGGTTATCTAAATACTTATACAGCCGCATGTGTAACTCACTCACTGACTGATGGATAGATACAAATTCTAACATAGTTCTAGAAGTGCTGGAAACTTGAAATTTGGCACGCAGGTACCTTTCGCCGTATAACCAACAGGAAAAGTCTGAAAACCGGGAATTTTTAATTTTAAACCCCTCAAAAAAATTAAAAACCGGTTGAAACTGGTTAAAAACTGGTGTAGTTTTTTGCTTTCGAGCCGTCTAGCGACTAAACCGTTGGTAGTAGCTCAAATCTAATTTTTAAGGGGTTTTAGCAAATCTTTTGATCTACAGAATGGGCACATTATACTTCCCCGCATCTCTACCGGTCCACCCGAAACATGCTCTCAAATTCGAAAATTTTGTCAAATTTTGACGATTGTCGCTTGTAGATTTTTGTTTGAGGCTCTGTAGCGTCTAAACCGTAGGTTGTAGCTCGGATCTGATGAACAATCGTTAGTGGGGAATGAAGTGCTCTACAAAAAAGGTCCAGTAACTTTTTGTCCTATCTCGTGTGGTTAAGCGTCAAAACGCGGGAATGTTTGAAATTCCAGAGATTTTTTTGCTTAAAATAAAGTTTCGAGCCTGATAGTGGTCGAACGGTAGGTCGTAGCTCAAATCTGATTGACCCATCAAACTAGCAAATTGCGCGATCTACAGAAAAGGTCCAGTGACTTTTTGCTCTACCTCCAGTGGTTCGGCCGAAAAAAACGTGATTATGTGAAATTTTTTTGTAATTTTTACGTGAAACTTTTGTTTTCGGGCTCGATAGCGGCGAAACCATTGGTCTGAGATCGAAATAAGACAAGCGTTGGAGTTAGAAAATGAGGTGATCTACAAAAATGTGCCAGTAACATTTTGCCCTATCCTCAACGGTTTGGCCGCATAACGCGTTTTAAGTATTGATTTCTTAAGTTTTACGTGATATTTTTAAACTGCCCAGTGCAGCCTTTTGTCCTAAGCTCTGTACTGTCTAAATTATAGGTCGTAGCTTAAATCTGATGGCATAATCGAAAGACAAAATTAAATTTTCGACAAGAAAGGTCCAGTCACTTTTTTTTGTATCTCTAACGGTTTAGCCGCAAAATGCCCTTAAATTCAAAACTTTGGTTAAATCTGGATAATTCGATAAAATAGGTATTCTTTTAACTCCAAGATCCCTAATCTAATGCTCGGACATAAACTTTCCCTGAATACCGCTAATCCAGTTAACGAGTGAATATACCTCACATTACAAATTGGCTGAACGTTAGCTAAACGTCAATAGTAGATAGGGATAAAGTGAATTTTTACTATGTTCACAGACACAACATCTTCTACAATAGGCCCATGTGTCATTAACCTCAGATAACATTATCCCCCCCGGAAATTTCCTGGTATGACCAGATAACCTTTAGGATAAACTAAAAACCCCTGATGTCTTAACCCCCGGTAACATTAACCCCCCTGGAATTTTCTGTTCTGACCAGAAACACTCCTGAGTAAATTAAACCCTCTGTTGTCTTAACCCCCGGTAACACTAACCCCCCCTGGAATTTTCTTGTTTGACCAGATAACCTCCTGAGGAATTAAACCCCCTGATGTCTTAACCCCCGGTAACATTAACCCCCCCCCTGAAATTTTCTTGTCTGACCAGAAAACCTTCTGAGTAAATTAAACCCTCTGTTGTCTTAACCCCCGGTAACACTAACCACCCCCGTTGAATTTTCTTGTTTGACCAGATAACCTCCTGAGGAAATTAAACCCCCTGATGTCTTAACCCCCGGTAACATTATCACCCCTGGGAATTTCCTGGCATGACTAGATTAACTCCTGAATGTTTACAGAACAAACACCCTCCAAAAGCGGCCCAAGTGTCTTAACATTAAACCCCCTGGAATTACCAGGTATGACCAGATACTCTTCTGAGTAAATCAAATCCCCTGATGACTTAACCCCCGGTAACATTAAACCCTCCCCTAGAGAATTTCCTGGCATGACTAGATACACTCCTGAGAAAAATTATACTCCCTAAGCAATTTTATAATACTGACTTAGGGTCGGTGTTTTATTATATTTACACTAAACATTTCACAATAGCTAACCAGTGCAGACTCTTCTTCAATGGTATGTCCTGGCTAAACGAGAAGTCATAGCTGAAATCCAATGATAAAATCAAAATAAACAGATTCTAATTCTAATTCTCGGAACTAACCGCTGATCCCCGAATTTGCAAGCGTAAATTTATTCGGTTATCCTTGAATTTAAGGCACTTACTTTGGGGGCCTGGGGGCGTAGCCCCCAGCGAGCTGAAGGCGAGTCTAAATACTTATACAGCCGCATGTGTAACTCACTCACTGACTGATGGATAGATACAAATTCTAACATAGTTCTAGAAGTGCTGGAAACTTGAAATTTGGCACGCAGGTACCTTTCGCCGTATAACCAACAGGAAAAGTCTGAAAACCGGGAATTTTTAATTTTAAACCCCTCAAAAAAATTAAAAACCGGTTGAAACTGGTTAAAAACTGGTGTAGTTTTTTGCTTTCGAGCCGTCTAGCGACTAAACCGTTGGTAGTAGCTCAAATCTAATTTTTAAGGGGTTTTAGCAAATCTTTTGATCTACAGAATGGGCACATTATACTTCCCCGCATCTCTACCGGTCCACCCGAAACATGCTCTCAAATTCGAAAATTTTGTCAAATTTTGACGATTGTCGCTTGTAGATTTTTGTTTGAGGCTCTGTAGCGTCTAAACCGTAGGTTGTAGCTCGGATCTGATGAACAATCGTTAGTGGGGAATGAAGTGCTCTACAAAAAAGGTCCAGTAACTTTTTGTCCTATCTCGTGTGGTTAAGCGTCAAAACGCGGGAATGTTTGAAATTCCAGAGATTTTTTTGCTTAAAATAAAGTTTCGAGCCTGATAGTGGTCGAACGGTAGGTCGTAGCTCAAATCTGATTGACCCATCAAACTAGCAAATTGCGCGATCTACAGAAAAGGTCCAGTGACTTTTTGCTCTACCTCCAGTGGTTCGGCCGAAAAAAAACGTGATTATGTGAAATTTTTTTGTAATTTTTACGTGAAACTTTTGTTTTCGGGCTCGATAGCGGCGAAACCATTGGTCTGAGATCGAAATAAGACAAGCGTTGGAGTTAGAAAATGAGGTGATCTACAAAAATGTGCCAGTAACATTTTGCCCTATCCTCAACGGTTTGGCCGCATAACGCGTTTTAAGTATTGATTTCTTAAGTTTTACGTGATATTTTTAAACTGCCCAGTGCAGCCTTTTGTCCTAAGCTCTGTACTGTCTAAATTATAGGTCGTAGCTTAAATCTGATGGCATAATCGAAAGACAAAATTAAATTTTCGACAAAAAAGGTCCAGTTTTTTTTTTTGTATCTCTAACGGTTATCTAAATACTTATACAGCCGCATGTGTAACTCACTCACTGACTGATGGATAGATACAAATTCTAACATAGTTCTAGAAGTGCTGGAAACTTGAAATTTGGCACGCAGGTACCTTTCGCCGTATAACCAACAGGAAAAGTCTGAAAACCGGGAATTTTTAATTTTAAACCCCTCAAAAAAATTAAAAACCGGTTGAAACTGGTTAAAAACTGGTGTAGTTTTTTGCTTTCGAGCCGTCTAGCGACTAAACCGTTGGTAGTAGCTCAAATCTAATTTTTAAGGGGTTTTAGCAAATCTTTTGATCTACAGAATGGGCACATTATACTTCCCCGCATCTCTACCGGTCCACCCGAAACATGCTCTCAAATTCGAAAATTTTGTCAAATTTTGACGATTGTCGCTTGTAGATTTTTGTTTGAGGCTCTGTAGCGTCTAAACCGTAGGTTGTAGCTCGGATCTGATGAACAATCGTTAGTGGGGAATGAAGTGCTCTACAAAAAAGGTCCAGTAACTTTTTGTCCTATCTCGTGTGGTTAAGCGTCAAAACGCGGGAATGTTTGAAATTCCAGAGATTTTTTTGCTTAAAATAAAGTTTCGAGCCTGATAGTGGTCGAACGGTAGGTCGTAGCTCAAATCTGATTGACCCATCAAACTAGCAAATTGCGCGATCTACAGAAAAGGTCCAGTGACTTTTTGCTCTACCTCCAGTGGTTCGGCCGAAAAACGTGATTATGTGAAATTTTTTTGTAATTTTTACGTGAAACTTTTGTTTTCGGGCTCGATAGCGGCGAAACCATTGGTCTGAGATCGAAATAAGACAAGCGTTGGAGTTAGAAAATGAGGTGATCTACAAAAATGTGCCAGTAACATTTTGCCCTATCCTCAACGGTTTGGCCGCATAACGCGTTTTAAGTATTGATTTCTTAAGTTTTACGTGATATTTTTAAACTGCCCAGTGCAGCCTTTTGTCCTAAGCTCTGTACTGTCTAAATTATAGGTCGTAGCTTAAATCTGATGGCATAATCGAAAGACAAAATTAAATTTTCGACAAGAAAGGTCCAGTCACTTTTTTTTGTATCTCTAACGGTTTAGCCGCAAAATGCCCTTAAATTCAAAACTTTGGTTAAATCTGGATAATTCGATAAAATAGGTATTCTTTTAACTCCAAGATCCCTAATCTAATGCTCGGACATAAACTTTCCCTGAATACCGCTAATCCAGTTAACGAGTGAATATACCTCACATTACAAATTGGCTGAACGTTAGCTAAACGTCAATAGTAGATAGGGATAAAGTGAATTTTTACTATGTTCACAGACACAACATCTTCTACAATAGGCCCATGTGTCATTAACCTCAGATAACATTATCCCCCCCGGAAATTTCCTGGTATGACCAGATAACCTTTAGGATAAACTAAAACCCCTGATGTCTTAACCCCCGGTAACATTAACCCCCCTGGAATTTTCTGTTCTGACCAGAAACACTCCTGAGTAAATTAAACCCTCTGTTGTCTTAACCCCCGGTAACACTAACCCCCCCTGGAATTTTCTTGTTTGACCAGATAACCTCCTGAGGAATTAAACCCCCTGATGTCTTAACCCCCGGTAACATTAACCCCCCCCCTGAAATTTTCTTGTCTGACCAGAAAACCTTCTGAGTAAATTAAACCCTCTGTTGTCTTAACCCCCGGTAACACTAACCACCCCCGTTGAATTTTCTTGTTTGACCAGATAACCTCCTGAGGAAATTAAACCCCCTGATGTCTTAACCCCCGGTAACATTATCACCCCTGGGAATTTCCTGGCATGACTAGATTAACTCCTGAATGTTTACAGAACAAACACCCTCCAAAAGCGGCCCAAGTGTCTTAACATTAAACCCCCTGGAATTACCAGGTATGACCAGATACTCTTCTGAGTAAATCAAATCCCCTGATGACTTAACCCCCGGTAACATTAAACCCTCCCCTAGAGAATTTCCTGGCATGACTAGATACACTCCTGAGAAAATTATACTCCCTAAGCAATTTTATAATACTGACTTAGGGTCGGTGTTTTATTATATTTACACTAAACATTTCACAATAGCTAACCAGTGCAGACTCTTCTTCAATGGTATGTCCTGGCTAAACGAGAAGTCATAGCTGAAATCCAATGATAAAATCAAAATAAACAGATTCTAATTCTAATTCTCGGAACTAACCGCTGATCCCCGAATTTGCAAGCGTAAATTTATTCGGTTATCCTTGAATTTAAGGCACTTACTTTGGGGGCCTGGGGGCGTAGCCCCCAGCGAGCTGAAGGCGAGTCTAAATACTTATACAGCCGCATGTGTAACTCACTCACTGACTGATGGATAGATACAAATTCTAACATAGTTCTAGAAGTGCTGGAAACTTGAAATTTGGCACGC
The DNA here is from genome assembly GCF_021130785.1 of Homalodisca vitripennis. NCBI lineage: Eukaryota > Metazoa > Arthropoda > Insecta > Hemiptera > Cicadellidae > Homalodisca > Homalodisca vitripennis. The sequence goes on from NW_025778758.1 coordinate 25,138, forward strand.
AGGTACCTTTCGCCGTATAACCAACAGGAAAAGTCTGAAAACCGGGAATTTTTAATTTTAAACCCCTCAAAAAAATTAAAAACCGGTTGAAACTGGTTAAAAACTGGTGTAGTTTTTTGCTTTCGAGCCGTCTAGCGACTAAACCGTTGGTAGTAGCTCAAATCTAATTTTTAAGGGGTTTTAGCAAATCTTTTGATCTACAGAATGGGCACATTATACTTCCCCGCATCTCTACCGGTCCACCCGAAACATGCTCTCAAATTCGAAAATTTTGTCAAATTTTGACGATTGTCGCTTGTAGATTTTTGTTTGAGGCTCTGTAGCGTCTAAACCGTAGGTTGTAGCTCGGATCTGATGAACAATCGTTAGTGGGGAATGAAGTGCTCTACAAAAAAGGTCCAGTAACTTTTTGTCCTATCTCGTGTGGTTAAGCGTCAAAACGCGGGAATGTTTGAAATTCCAGAGATTTTTTTGCTTAAAATAAAGTTTCGAGCCTGATAGTGGTCGAACGGTAGGTCGTAGCTCAAATCTGATTGACCCATCAAACTAGCAAATTGCGCGATCTACAGAAAAGGTCCAGTGACTTTTTGCTCTACCTCCAGTGGTTCGGCCGAAAAAAAAAAAAAACGTGATTATGTGAAATTTTTTTGTAATTTTTACGTGAAACTTTTGTTTTCGGGCTCGATAGCGGCGAAACCATTGGTCTGAGATCGAAATAAGACAAGCGTTGGAGTTAGAAAATGAGGTGATCTACAAAAATGTGCCAGTAACATTTTGCCCTATCCTCAACGGTTTGGCCGCATAACGCGTTTTAAGTATTGATTTCTTAAGTTTTACGTGATATTTTTTAAACTGCCCAGTGCAGCCTTTTGTCCTAAGCTCTGTACTGTCTAAATTATAGGTCGTAGCTTAAATCTGATGGCATAATCGAAAGACAAAATTAAATTTTCGACAAGAAAGGTCCAGTCACTTTTTTTTGTATCTCTAACGGTTTAGCCGCAAAATGCCCTTAAATTCAAAACTTTGGTTAAATCTGGATAATTCGATAAAATAGGTATTCTTTTAACTCCAAGATCCCTAATCTAATGCTCGGACATAAACTTTCCCTGAATACCGCTAATCCAGTTAACGAGTGAATATACCTCACATTACAAATTGGCTGAACGTTAGCTAAACGTCAATAGTAGATAGGGATAAAGTGAATTTTTACTATGTTCACAGACACAACATCTTCTACAATAGGCCCATGTGTCATTAACCTCAGATAACATTATCCCCCCCGGAAATTTCCTGGTATGACCAGATAACCTTTAGGATAAACTAAAACCCCTGATGTCTTAAACCCCCGGTAACATTAACCCCCCTGGAATTTTCTGTTCTGACCAGAAACACTCCTGAGTAAATTAAACCCTCTGTTGTCTTAACCCCCGGTAACACTAACCCCCCCTGGAATTTTCTTGTTTGACCAGATAACCTCCTGAGGAATTAAACCCCCTGATGTCTTAACCCCCGGTAACATTAACCCCCCCCCTGAAATTTTCTTGTCTGACCAGAAAACCTTCTGAGTAAATTAAACCCTCTGTTGTCTTAACCCCCGGTAACACTAACCACCCCCGTTGAATTTTCTTGTTTGACCAGATAACCTCCTGAGGAAATTAAACCCCCTGATGTCTTAACCCCCGGTAACATTATCACCCCTGGGAATTTCCTGGCATGACTAGATTAACTCCTGAATGTTTACAGAACAAACACCCTCCAAAAGCGGCCCAAGTGTCTTAACATTAAACCCCCTGGAATTACCAGGTATGACCAGATACTCTTCTGAGTAAATCAAATCCCCTGATGACTTAACCCCCGGTAACATTAAACCCTCCCCTAGAGAATTTCCTGGCATGACTAGATACACTCCTGAGAAAATTATACTCCCTAAGCAATTTTATAATACTGACTTAGGGTCGGTGTTTTATTATATTTACACTAAACATTTCACAATAGCTAACCAGTGCAGACTCTTCTTCAATGGTATGTCCTGGCTAAACGAGAAGTCATAGCTGAAATCCAATGATAAAATCAAAATAAACAGATTCTAATTCTAATTCTCGGAACTAACCGCTGATCCCCGAATTTGCAAGCGTAAATTTATTCGGTTATCCTTGAATTTAAGGCACTTACTTTGGGGGCCTGGGGGCGTAGCCCCCAGCGAGCTGAAGGCGAGTCCTAAATACTTATACAGCCGCATGTGTAACTGACTCACTCACTGACTGATTGATATATAGATACAAATTCTAACATACTTCTAGAAGTGCTGGAAACTTGAAATTTGGCACGCAGGTACCTTTCACAATATGACCCGGAGGAAAAGTCTGAAAACCGGACTTTTTTACATCTAAACCCCTCAAAAAAATTCCCGAAAAATCGCGCATTCTTTACCCCTGCAGGCCTTTTTTGTAAGCCCGATAGCGGGCGAACCGTTGGAGCTAGCTCGGATCTGACGAAAAATTCATAATCAGGAATGAAGTGAACTACAAAAAAGGTCCAATGACTTTTTGCTCTATCTTCCATGGTTAAGCGACAAAACGCTCGAACATTTGACATTCCAGAGATTTTTTCGCCTAAAATAAAGTTTCGAGCCCGATAGCGGCCGAACGGTAGGTCGTAGCTCAAATCTGATTGACCCATCAAATTAGCAAATTGCGCGATCTACAGAAAAGGTCCAGTGACTTTTTGCCCTATATCCATTGGTTTGGCCGAAAAAAACGTGATTATGTGCAATTTTTTTGTAATTTTCAGGTGAAAACTTTGTTTTTGGGGTCGATAGCGGCGAAAACATTGGTCGGAGGTCAAAATGAAACAAAGGTTAGATTTAGGAAATAATACGATCTACAAAAAAGGATTAGTGACTTTTTACTATATCTCCATTAGTTTGACCGCAAAAACGCGATTAAGTGAAAAATATTTGGAAATTTTCGCCTACAAATTTACATTGCGGGCTTGATAGCGGCTAAACGGTTGGTCGTAGCTCAAAACATCCATTTAATAAGTTTTAGTAAACGACGTGTTCTACAAAACAAGTCTTATAACTTTTTGCTGTATGTCCTTTAATAAGCCTGAAAAACGCGATAAATAGCAAAATATTTGTCGTGAATTGGAAATTTTTTGGAGTTTTTAAAATATATATTATATGTGGCTAATATTTGTATAATTCAATCAGGATTCAGGCTTTGCTAGGTTAACGAGTGAATACAACCCCACATAATAAGTTGGCTGAGCGTTAGCTATGCGTCAATAGTAGATAGGGACAGAACAAATTTTTATTTTGTTCACAGACACGACACCCTCTAAAATAGGCACAAGTGTGTCATTAACCCCGGTAACTTTAACCCCCCTCCGAGGATTTCCTAGTATGACCAGATAACCTCCTGAGTATATTAATCCCCTGATGTGTTAACACCCTGGTAACATTAACCCCCCCTAGGGAATTTATTGGCATGACTTCATGTCAGAATTCTAACAATCACCAAATCTCTTAACCCCCCTTGGGAAGTTCCTGGTATAACCTGATAACCCCCTGATGTCTTAACCCCCAGTAACATTAACCCCCCCCAGGGAATTTCCTAGTAGATGAACTCCTGAATACCGCTTATCCCCGAATTTTCCCAACACCCAAACAACCCCCATACCCCGGGATCTTCTGATAAGACCAGATAATCTTCTCATGAGTAAATTAAACCCCCTGATGTCTTAGCCCCCTTTAACATTATTCTCCCCCCCCCGGGAATTTCCTGGCACGACAATATAAACCTCTGAGCAGATTAAACCCCCTAAACAACTTAAAAATAATGACTCAGGGTTGGGTTTTTGTTATATTTACACTAAACAATTCACAATAGCCCACCAGTGCAGTCCTTTCTCCACAGCTCCGTACTGGCTAAACCAGACGTCGTAGCTAAAATCGGACACCAGAATCGAAAGATAAAATTAAATTTCCGACAAGAAAGGGTCCAGTCACTTTTTCTCGTATCTCTAACGGTTAAGCCGCCCAAAAAACGTCCTCAAAGTCAAAAGTTTGGGTAATAATCCGGAAAAATTAAAACTATGGTATAATACGTCCTCTACACTTTGGTTAACTCCCAAATCCCTAATCTTAAGCTCGGACATTAACCTTTCCCCGAATACGCTTATCCCCGAATTTTAAGGCACTTACTTTGGGGGCCTGGGGGCGTAGCCCCCAGCGAGCCGAAGGGCGAGTCTAAATATTTATACAGCCGCATGTGTAACTGACTCACTGACTATATAGATACAAATTCTGACATACTTCTAGAAGTGCTTGGAGACTTGAAATTTGGCACACAGGTAGCTTTCACAATATGTAACCACCGGAGGAAAAAGTCTGAAAACCGGACTTTTTTTACTTTTAAACCCCTCAAAAAAAATTCCTCAAAAATCGCGCATTCTTTACCCCTGCAGGCATTTCTTGTAAGCCTGATAGCGGGTGAACCGTTAGAGCTAGCTTCGATCTGACGAAAAATCGTTAGTCAGGAATGAAGTGAACTACAAAAAAGGTCCAGTGACTTTTTGTCCTATCTCGTGTGGTTAAGCGACAAAACGCGGGAATGTTTGACATTCCAGAGATTTTTCTGCTTAAAATAAAGTTTCGAGCCTGATAGTGGCCGAACGGTAGGTCGTAGCTCAAATCTGATTGACCCATCAAATTAGCAAATTGCGCGATATACAGAAAAGGTCCAGTAACTTTTTGCTCTATCTCAGTGGTTTCGGCCGAAAAACGTGATTATGTGCAATTGTTTTTTGTAATTTTTACGTGAAACTTTTGTTTTCGGGCTCGATAGCGGCGAAACCATTGGACGGAGGTCGAAATAAGACAGACGTTGGAGTTAGGAAATGAGGTAATTTACAAAAATGTGCCAGTAACTCTTTACTCTATCTCCATTGGTTTGGCCGCAAAACGTGATTAAGTGAAAATATTTGGAAATTTTCGCCTAAAAATTTACCTTTCGGGCTCGATAGCGGCTAAACGGTTGGTCGTAGCTCAAAACAAATTTTTTAAAAGGATTTAAGAAATTGCGTGATCTACAAAAAATGTTCAGTAAACATTTTGGCCCTATCCCTCCAACGGTTTGGCTGCATGTAACGCGTTTTAAAAGTATTGATTTTTAAGTTTTACGTGATATTTTTTAAACTGCCCAGTGCAAGCCTTTTGTACTAAGCTCTGTACTGCCTAAATTATAGGTCGTTAGCTTAAATCTGATGGCATAAGATCGAAAGACAAAATCAAAATTTCCGACAAGAAAGTTCCAGTCACTTTTTATCGTATCTCTAACGGTTAAGCCACAAAATGCCTTTGAAGTCAAAAGTATGAATTAATCTGGAAAAGTAGATTAAGTTGGTTCAATTTTTTCACCCCCCAAACCAGTAATCTTAAGCTCGGACATAAACATTTCCCCGGTAAACATTACCCTCTGGAATTTTCCTGGCATGGCTATATTAACTCCTGAGCAACCCTGTAAAAATTGGGCACACGTGTGTCATTAACACCCCGGTAACATTTGTACCCCCCCAGGCAATTTCCTGGCATGACCTCAACTTCCGAATTTTACCAATCACCAAATCTCTTCACCCCCCTTGGGAAGTTCCTGTTATGACCAGTTCACCCACCTGATGCCTTAACCCCCGAGGTTAACGTTACAACCCCCCCAGGGAATTTCCTGGCATGGTCCTCATGTCTGAATTTTACCTATAACCAAATCTCTTAACCCCCCTTGAGAAAAGTTCCTGGTATGACCAGATAAACCCCTGATGTCTTATACCCCTGGTTAAAGTTACAACCTCCCCCTGGGAATTTTCCCTGGTATGACATAATGTCCGAATGTTACCTATCACCAAATCATTCTTATCCCCGGAATTTGGCTAATACTCGAAAAGGGGCCTGGGGGCGTAGCCCCCAGCGAGCCGAAGGCGAGTCTAAATACTTTATACAGCCGCAATGTGTTAATCTCACTCACTGACTGATGGATAGATACAAATTCTAAACATAGTTCTAGAAGTGCTAGAAACCTTGAAATTTGGCACGCAGGTACCTTTCGCCGTATAACCAACAGGAAAAGTCTGAAAACCGGGCAATTTTTTAATTTTAAACCCCTCAAAAAAATTAAAAACCGGTTGATTTTGAAACTGGTTAAAAACTGGTGTAGTTTTTTGCTTTCGAGGCCGTCTAGGCGACCCTAAACCGTTGGTAAGTAGCTCCAAATCTAATTTTTAAGGGGGTTTTAGCAAATCTTTTGATCTACAGAATGGGCTCACCATTAGACTTCCCCGCATCTCTACCGGATCCACCCGAAACAATTGCTCTCAAATTCGAAAAATTTTTGTCAAATTTTTGACGATTGTCGCTTGTAGATTTTTGTTTGAGGCTTCTGTAGCGTCTAAACCGTAGGTTGTAGCTCGGATCTGGGATGAACAATCGTTAGTGGGGAATGAAGTGCTCTACAAAAAAAAGGTCCAGTAAACTTTTCTGTCCTATCTCGTGTGGTTAAGCGTCCAAAACGGCGGGAATGTTTGGATAATTCCAGAGATTTTTTTGCTTAACAAAATAAAGTTTCGAGCCATGATAGTGTTTTCGAACGGTAGGTCGTAGCTCAAATCTGAATTGACCCAATCAAAACTAGGCAAATTGCGCGCGATCCTACAGAAAAGGTCCTCAGTGACTTTTTGCTCTACCCTCCAGTGTGGATTTCGGCCGAAAAAACGTGATTATGTGAAATTTTTTTGTTTAGATTTTACGTGAAACTTTTGTTTTCGGGCTCGATAGCGGCGAAAAACCATTGGTCTGAGATCGAAATAAGACAAGGCGTTGGAGTTAGGAAAATGATGCAGGTGATCTACAAAAATGTGCCAAGTACATTTTGCCCTATCCTCAACGGTTTGGACCGCATAACGCGTTTTTAAGTATTGATTTCTTAAGTTTTACCGTGATATTTTTAAACTGCCCAGTGCAGCCTTTTGTTCCTAAGCTCTGTACTGTCTAAATTTATAGGTCGTAGCTTAAATCTGATGGGCATAATCGAAAGACAAAATTAAAAATTTTTCGACAAAAATAAGGTCCAGTTTTTTTTTTGTATCTCTAACGGTTATCTAAAAATACTTATACAGCCGCATGTGTAAACTCACTCACTGACTGATGGATTAGATACAAATTTCTAACATAGTTTCTAGAAGTGCTGGAAACTTGAAATTTGGCACGCAGGTACCTTTCGCCGTATAACCAACAGGAAAAGTCTGAAAACCCGCGGAATTTTTAATTTTAAACCCCTCAAAAAAATTTAAAAACCGGTTGTTGAAACTAGTTTTTAACCATTTCACGGTTTTTAATTTTTTGAGGGGTTTAAAAATTATAAATTCCCGGTTTTCAGACTTTTCCTGTTGTGTTATAACGGCGAAAGGTACCTGCGTGCCAATATCAAGTTCCGGCACTTCTGAACTATGTTAGAATTATTGTATCTAACCATCAGGTCAGTGAGTGTGTTACACATGCGGCTGTATAAGTAATTTTAGATAACCGTTTAGAGATACAAAAAAAAAACTGGACCTTTTGCGAAAATTTAATTTTGTCTTTCGATTATGCCATCAGATATTAAGCAACGCCCTATAATTTAGACAGTACAGACTTAGGAACAAAAGGCTGCACAGGCAGTTTTAAAAAATATCACGTAAAACTTAAGAAATCAATACGTAAAACGCGTTATGCGGCAAAACCGTAGAGGATAGGCAAAATGTACTGGCACATTTTTTGTAGTCACCTCATTTTCTAACTCCAACGCTTGTCTTAATTTCGATCTCAGACCAATGGTTTTCGCCCTATCGAGCCGAAAACAAAAGTTTCACGTAAAGTTTACAAAAAAATTTCACATAATCACGTTTTTTCGGCCCGATCGCACTGGAGTAGAGCAAAAAGTCAACTGACCTTTCTGTTAGATCGCGCATTTGCTAGTTTGATGGGTGCAATCAGATTTGAGCTACTACCTACCGTTCGACCACTATCAGGCTCGAAACTTAATTTTAAGCAAAAAAATCTCTGGAATTTCACACATTTTTCCGCGTTTTGACGCTTAACCACACGAGAAGACGAAAAGTTTACTGGACCTTTTTGTAGAGCAACTTCATTCCCCACTAACGATTGTTCATCAATCCCGAGCTACAACCACGGGTTAGACGCAACAGAGCCTCAAACAAAAAATCTACACGCGGACACTCGTCCACAAATTATGACAAAAATTTCGAATTTGAGAGCAATAGTTCGGGTGTGACCGGTAGAGAATGCGGGGAAGTATAAATGGCCCATTCTGTAGATCAAAAGATTTGCTAAAACCCCTTACAAATTAGATTTGAGCTACTTACCAACGGTTTAGTCGCTAGACGGCTCGAAAGCAAAAAACTACACCAGGTTTTATAAATCCAGTTTCAACCGGTTTTATTGTTTGAGGTTTAAAATTAACAATTCCCGTTTTGCAGAACTTTCTGTTGTTATACGGCGAAAGGTACCTGCGTTCCAAATTTCAAGTTTAGCACAACTTCTCGAACTATGTTAGAATTTTATCTATCCATCCGTCATGAGTGATTACACATGCGGCGTGTATAAGTATTTAGACTCGCCTTCGGCTCCCGGGGGCTTACGCCCCCAGGCCCTTTTCGAGTATTAGCCAAATTCGGGGATAAGAAATGATTTGTGATAGGTAACATTCGGACATTAATGTCATACCAGGAAATTCCCAGGGAGGTTGTAACTTTAAACAGGGGTTAAGACAGATCAGGGGTTATCTGGTCATACTACCAGGAACTTCCTCAAGGGGGGTTAAGATATTTGGTTATATAGGTAAAATTCCAGACATGAGGACTTGCCAGGAATTCCCTGGGGGGGTTGAACGTTACCGGGGGATTAAGTCTCCAGGGGTTATATCGGTCATACCAGGGATCTTCCCCAGGGGGGGGGGTGGTTAAGAGATTTGGTGACTGGTAAAATTCGGAACTTGAGGTCATGGCAGGAAATTCCCTGGGGGGGTTTAATGTTACCAGGGGGGGTTAAACACATCAGGGGGTTGAATGTACAGTGAGGTTATCAGGTCATACCAGGATACTATTCCCCGGGGTGGGTTTTATTTTAAATGATATTACCGGGGCTGTTAATTGACACACTATGTGGGCGGGCCTTTTTTTAGAGGGTATTGTGTCTGTGAACGATAATAAATATTCCTCTCGTCCCTATCTACTATTGACGCTTAGCTAACGCTCAGGGCCAAACTCCCGAAAGGGTCACGTGAACCTTTTCCTGTAGATCACGTGATTTCCATAAATCTCCCGTTTAAAATTTGTTTTTTGAGTTTACGACCAACCGTTTTAGGAGCCGCTCTATCAAGCCCGGAATGTAAATTTTATTTAGGCGAAAAATGTCCAATATTTTCACTTAATCGCGTTTGTTGCGGTCAAACTTAAGGGAAATATAGTAAAAAGTCACTGGACACCACTTCTTTGTAGGTTCATCTTATTTCCTATAATAAAACGTTTAGTCTTATTTTGGACCTCCGACCAATGGTTTCGCCGGCTATCGACCCCCCAACAAACAAAAGTTTCGGCGTAAAAAGTTACAACAAAATTGTACATTAATCACGTTTTTTTTTCTCGGCCAAAACCAAAATTCGAGATAGGGCAAAAGATTACTGGACCTTTTCTGTAGATAGATCCAGCGCAATTTGCTTTAATTTGATGGGTCAATCAGATTTGAGCTACGACCAACGGTTCGGCCGCTATCGGGCTCGAAAACATGTATTTTATATCGAAAAAAATCCTTCTGGAATTTCAAAAATGTTCGAGCGTTTTTTTTGTCGCTGTAACCCATGGAAGATAGAGCAAAAAAAGTTCATTAAGACCTTTTTTGTAGTTCACTTCATTCCTGAACCATGAATTTTTCCGATCAGATCCGAGCTATTGCGTCCAGTGACGGTTCCGCCCGCTATCTGGGCTTACAAAAAATAATGCCTGCCAGGGCGTGAAGAATGCGGCGAATTTTTGGGAATTATTTATTGAGGGGTTTGAAAATGAAAAATTCTCCACTTTTCGAGGATTTTCCTGGTGGTTACACGTGGAATGGAAAAGCTATCTGTGTACCAAATTTCAAGTCTCGTAACTCATCTGGAAGTAGGTTATGAATTAGTTATACGTTGAGTGAGTGAGTGAGTCAGTCAATGTCAGTTACACATGCGGTTGTATATATATTAGACTCGCCTTCGGCTCGCCTGGGGGCTACGCCCCCAGGCCCCCATGGATGTACGCTTGCAAATTCGGGGATAAGTGGTGGATTCTTTTGTGATTGGTAAAAATTTTGGGGACATGAGGTCATGCCAGAAATTCCCTGGGGGGATTTTTCATGTTACCAGGGGTTGTTAAGACATCAGCAAGGGTTTAAATTACTCAGCGAGGTTATCTGGTCATACTACCAGATACTTCCCCGTGGGGGGGTTAATGTTTACCGTGGGGTTTAATGACACACCCCAGGCCCCCTTTTTGGGGGGGGGGTTTGGGGGTTTTGGCCAAATTCGGGGGATAAGCGGATATTTGGAAAAGTAATTAGAAACCTATTTTATTGAATATTTTCCCAGTTTTTAAATCAAAGTTTTGATTCTCAAGGCCCATTTTAGTGGCTTAACCCGTTAGAGATAACGACAAAAAGTGACTGGACCTTTCTTGTCGGAAATTTAATAATTGTAAAGGAGGATTCCTGCCTCAGATTTGAAGTAGGACCATTTTCGTTTAGCCGGTACAGAAGGCTTGGAAGAAAAGTCTGCACAAGTGACAGCTATCGTGAATTGTTTAGTACAAAACATTAGATAAAAAACCGACCTTAAGGCAGTATTTTAAGTCGAACAGTTGGTTTTAATTTTTTTTTTTCATCAGGAGATTAATCTAGTTCAAGCCATGGAAATTCCCTGGGGGGGGTTAACACATCAGGGGGTTTAAATTTATTCAGGAGGTTATCTGGGTTCATAGACCAGGGAAATCCCGGGGGGGGGGGGGTGTTACCGGGGGTTAATTACACAGTTCGGCCTATTTTTTGAGGAGGGTTGTGTCCTGTGTGAACATAATAAAAAACACTCTGCTCCACCTATCTACTATTGAAGCTTCACTGACACGCTCAGACCAACTCCCGACGTGGAGGGGGGTTTTAAGTCACTCGGTAAACGTAGTATACAAGAGTCAATCTGGAACCAGCACGAAATCGCAATAATTATAGTTGCAAGATTTAAAACCCCTAAAATTTGACGACAAAAGGATTTGCCTTTTAGAGCATTAACCACCAGGCTTACGGAAAGATAAACGAGCAAAAAGCTACTGGACCTTTTTTTGTTGATTTACATAATATAAGTCTAGTTATGAAAAGTTTTAACCTTTAAGCTACGAGCCCAACGGTTCGGCCACTAACAAGCCCAAAATGTAAGTTTTATAAGTGGGTAAATTTTCCGACATTAATCACGTTTTTTTTAACCGGACCTATAATACATGGAAGATAGGAGTAAAAAAGTCACATAGAACTTTTGTGTACATCGCATTATTTTTGGTATTACCCAAATCAAATTTTTTTTCTAGCCTAAGAAACTAAGATTTTGTCTGAAATAGGGACCCCAAGGAAAACAAAATCTTGTTGCGTTAAACTGTAAAAAAATTCGATACATTTATAAACGCGTAATGCGGCCAAACCGTTGGGGATAGAGCAGTTTTAAGTTACTTTGACACTTTTTTGTAGTATCTACGCGATTTACTAAATCCCATTGAAAATTTGTTTTGAGCTACGCACCCAACCGTTTTAAGGTGCCGCTATCGAGCCCGAAAGGTAAATTTTTATAAAGGCGAAAAATTTCAAAATTATTTTAATGTATATCGCGTTTTGGCGGGCCGAACCGATGGGAGTTTAGTAGCAAAAAAGTCACTGGACCTTTTTTGTAGTTCCACCTTCATTCCTGATTATGAATTTTCACGTCAGATCGATAGCTAGCTCCAACGGTTCGCCCGCTATCGGGCTTCAAAGGGAAGCCTGCTAGGTCAGAAAAACAGGGGTCCGTTCGGGAATTTTTTTGAGGGGTTCAAAAAGTAAAAAAGATCAGGTTTTTTAAAGACTTTTCCCGGAGGGTTTGAAGAATTTACGTGCGACGTGCGTGCAAAATTTCACGTTTTCCAGCACTTCTGGAAGTATGTTAGAATTAGTATTACCGATGTGTCAGTCAGTGAGTCAGTTATCACATTGCGGGCTTGGTATATATTATAGGACTCGCCTTCGGCTCAGCTGGGGGGCTACCGCCCCCAGGCCCCCATTTGTGTGTATTTGGCCCAAATTCGGGGAATAAGACGCGAGTTAGATTTACGCCCTTGCATATTCGGGGATAAGAGGGATTTTGGTGATTGTTTAAAATTTGGACATGAGGTCATGCCAGGTTAATTTCCCTGGGGGGGGGGTTTTAATGTTACCAGAAAGGTTCTAAGAACATCAGGGGGATTAGGCCTTGGTCATTACGGAGGGAACTTTCCCGAGTAGGGGAGGGTTAAGAAGATTTGGTGATTGGATAAAAATTCGGAACATGAGGTCATGCGCAGGAAATTCCCATGGGGGGGGTTGTTAACGTTACCCGGGGGGATAAGGACCACCGCAGGGGGTTATCTGGTCATCAACCAGGAACTTTCCCCAAGGGGGGTTAAGAGATTTGGTTTATAGGGTAAAATTCACGACATGAGAGGACATGCCAGAAAATTTTTCCTGGGGGGGTTGGTAACGTTTTTACCGGGGGTTAAGGCATCAGGGGGTGATCTGGTTCATAAACAGGGACACTTCCCAAGGGGGGTGGGGACAGAGATTTGGTAGATTGGTGAAAATTTCGGACGTGAGGTCATGTCCATGGAAATTGCCTAGGGGGGTATAATGTTACCGGGGGACGATTAACACATCAGGATGGTTTAATTTACACAGGAGGTTATCTGGGCCAATCACCTATGGAAGTCGGCCGGAGGGGGTGTTAAATGTTACCGGGTCGTATAATGACACATGTGTGGCCAAGTTTACAGGGTTGCTCAGGATTAATATAGCCCATGCCAGGAAAATTCCCAGGATGGTAATGTAATTACCCGGGCAAATAGTTATGTCCGAGCTTAAGATTACTGGTTTTGGGAGTGAAAAATTTGACCAACTTTATCTACTTTTCCAGATTAATTCAAACTTTAGGGCTATGTGCATTTGAGCACTGCCTTCAACCAGCCAAGATGTGCATTTTGTGGCTTAAACCGTTAGAGATACGGAGAAAAAAGTGACTGGAACTCGTTCTTGTCAGGAAAATTGATTTTGTCTTTCGATTATGCCATTCAGATTTAAGCTACGCACCTATAATTTAGGCAGTAACAGCGCTTAGGACAAAAGGACTGCACTGGGCTGTTCTAAAAAAATTCCACTTAATAATCGCGTTTTGGCGGCTCAAACCCAATCGAGGAGTAGAGTAAAAAAGTCACTAGATGCTTTTTTGTAGCAGCTCACTTCATTCCCACTAACTAAGGATTTTATTTCATCAGATCCGAAGCCTTACAACCTTACGGTTTTAGACGCTACAAGTAGGCCTCAAAAAAAAATCTAACAAGCGAAAATCCGTCAAAATTTGACATTAAATTTCGAATTTGAGAAGCATGTTTCGGTGTGGCACCGGTAGAGAGTATGCGGGGAAGTATAATGTGCCCATTCTGTAGAATCATAAAATTTGCTCTAAAAACCCCTTAAAAAAAATTAGATTTGAGCTACTAACATACGGTTTTAGTCGCTATGGACGTGCTCGCAAAGCAAAAAAGCTACACCAGTTTTTAACCAGTTTCAAAACCGGTTTTTTAAATTTTTTTGAGGGGTGGTTTTTAAAATTAAAAAATTCCCTCCGTTTTCAGACTTTTTCCTGTTGGTTACAGCGGACCAAAAAGTGTACCCGCGTGCCAAATTTCAAGTTTCCAGCACTTCCTAGAACTATGTTAGAATTTGTATTAACATCCATCAGTGACGTGATGATGAGTGGTTTCACATGCGGCTGTATAAGTATATTTAGATAAACCGTTAGAAGATAACGAGAAAAAGTGAATGGACCATTTCTTGGTCAGTAAAAATTTGATTTTGTCTTTCGATTATGCCATCAGATTTAAGCTACAACCGGACCTTATAATTTAAGGCTAGTACCAGAGCGCTTAGGAACCTAAAAAAAGGACTGCACTGGGCCAGTGAAAAATATACGTAAAACTTTAAAAATCAATACTTTAAAACGCGTTATGGCAGCCAAACCGTGAGGATAGGGCAAATGTTAATGAACATTTTTTATTGATCACGCACATTTCTTAAATCCTTTTAAAAAGTTGTTTTGAGCTACGACCAACCGTTTTTTAGCCGCTATCGAGCCCGAAAGGTAAATTTTTAGGCGAAAATGTTCTAAAAAAAAATTCCACTTAATCGCGTTTTTGGGCGGCCCAACCAATCGAGGTAGAGGTTAAGGAGTTACTGGCACATTTTTGTAGAATTACTATTTTCCTAACTCTATAAACCGTCTGTTTTATTTCGACCTCGTCCAATGGTTTTCGCCGCTAACGAGCCCGAAAACCAAAAGATTTCACGTAAAAATACAAAACAATTTCACAAATCACGTTTTTCGCCGAACCACTGGAGGATAGGAGCAAAAAGTTACTGTGACTATTTGTAGATCGCCACAATTTGCAAATTGGATGGGTCAATTAGATTGAGCTCACGACCTACCGTTCGCCACTATCAGGCTCGAAACTTATTTTAAGCAAAATAAAATTTCTGGAATGTCAAACCATTCCGCGTTTTGACGCTTAACCACACGAGATAGGGACAAAAAGTCCACTAGATCTTTTTTGTAGAGCACTTCATTTCCCTACTAAGGATTTATTCATCAGATCCGAGCCTACAAACTACGGTGTTTTAGACGCTACAGAAGCCTCAAAAAAAAATCTACAAGCGAAAATCGTCAAAAATTTGACATAAATTTTCGAATTTGACGAGGCATGTTTCGGGTGGACCGGTAGAGGATGCGGGGGAAGTATAAATGTGGCCCATTCTTTGTAGATCATAAAATTTGCTAAAACCCCTTAAAAAATTAGATTCTTGAGCTACTGAACAAACGGTTTAGTCGCTAGAAACGGCTCGAAAGCAAAAAGCTACCACCAGTTTTTTTAACCAGTTTTCAAACCGGTTTTTTAATTTTTTTGAGGGGTTTAAAATTAAAAATTCCCGGTTTTCAGACTTTTCCTGTTGGTTACACGACAAAAGGTACCCGCGTGCCAAATTTCAAGTTTTCCAGCACTCCTAGAACTATGTTAGAATTTGTATACATCCATCAGTGAGTGAGTGAGTGGTTTCACATGCGGCTGTATAAGTATTTAGACTCGCCTTCAGCTCGCTGGGGGCTACGCCCCCAGGCCCCCAAAGTAAGTGCCTTAAATTCAAGGATAAACCGAATAAATTTACGCTTTGCAAAATTCGGGGATCAGCGGTTAGTTCCGAGGAATTAGAATTAGAATCTGTTTATTTTGATTTTATCATTGGATTTCAGCTATGACTTCTCGTTTAGCCAGGACATTACCATTGAAGAAGAGTCTGCACTGGTTAGCTATTGTGAAATGTTTAGTGTAAAATATAATAAAACACCGACCCTAAGTCAGTATTAATAAAAATTGCTTAGGGAGTATAATTTTCTCAGGAGTGTATCTAGTCATGCCAGGAAATTCTCTAGGGGAGGGTTTTTAATGTTACCGGGGGTTTAAGTCATCAGGGGATTTGATTTACTCAGAAGAGTATCTGGTCATACCTGGTAATTCCAGGGGGTTTAATGTTAAGACACTTGGGCCGCTTTTGGAGGGTGTTTGTTCTGTAAACATTCAGGAGTTAATCTAGTCATGCCAGGAAATTCCCAGGGGTGATAATGTTACCGGGGGTTAAGACATCAGGGGGTTTAATTTCCTCAGGAGGTTATCTGGTCAAACAAGAAAATTCAAACGGGGGTGGTTAGTGTTACCGGGGGTTAAGACAACAGAGGGTTTAATTTACTCAGAAGGTTTTCTGGTCAGACAAGGAAAATTTCAGGGGCGGGGGGGGGTTAATGTTACCGGGGGTTAAAAGACATCAGGGGGTTTAATTCCTCAGGAGGTTATCTGGTCAAACAAGAAAATTCCAGGGGGGGTTAGTGTTACCGGGGGTTAAGACAACAGAGGGTTTAATTTACTCCAGGAGGGTTTCTGGTCAGTACAGAAAATTCCAGGGGGGTTAATGTTACCGGGGGTTAAGACATCAGGGGTTTTAGTTTATCCTAAAGGTTTATCTGGTCATACCAGGAAATTTCCGGGGGGGATAATGTTATCTGAGGTTAATGACACATGGGCCTATTGTAGAAGATGTTGTGTCTGTGAACATAGTAAAAATTCACTTTATCCCTATCTACTATTGACGTTTAGCTAACGTTCAGCCAATTTGTAATGTGAGGTATATTCACTCGTTAACTGGATTAGCGGTATTCAGGGGAAAGTTTATGTCCGAGCATTAGATTAGGGATCTTGGAGTTAAAAGAATACCTATTTTATCGAATTATCCAGATTTAACCAAAGTTTTGAATTTAAGGGCATTTTGCGGCTAAACCGTTAGAGATACAAAAAAAAGTGACTGGACCTTTCTTGTCGAAAATTTAATTTTGTCTTTCGATTATGCCATCAGATTTAAGCTACGACCTATAATTTAGACAGTACAGAGCTTAGGACAAAAGGCTGCACTGGGCAGTTTAAAAATATCACGTAAAACTTAAAGAAATCCAATACTTAAAACGCGTTATGCGGCCAAACCGTTGAGGATAGGGCAAAATGTTACTGGCACATTTTTGTAGATCACCTCATTTTCTAACTCCAACGCTTGTCTTATTTCGATCTCAGACCAATGGTTTCGCCGCTATCGAGCCCGAAAACAAAAGTTTCACGTAAAAATTACAAAAAAATTTCACATAATCACGTTTTTTCGGCCGAACCACTGGAGGTAGAGCAAAAAAGTCACTGGACCTTTTCTGTAGATCGCGCAATTTGCTAGTTTGATGGGTCAATCAGATTTGAGCTACGACCTACCGTTCGACCACTATCAGGCTCGAAACTTTATTTTAAGCAAAAAAATCTCTGGAATTTCAAACATTCCCGCGTTTTGACGCTTAACCACACGAGATAGGACAAAAAGTTACTGGACCTTTTTTGTAGAAGCACTTCATTCCCCACTAACGATTGTTCATCAGATCCGAGCTACAACCTACGGTTTAGACGCTACAGAGCCTCAAACAAAAATCTACAAGCGACAATCGTCAAAATTTGACAAAATTTTCGAATTTGAGAGCATGTTTCGGGTGGACCGGTAGAGATGCGGGGAAGTATAATGTGCCCATTCTGTAGATCAAAAGATTTGCTAAAACCCCTTAAAAATTAGATTTGAGCTACTACCAACGGTTTAGTCGCTAGACGGCTCGAAAGCAAAAAACTACACCAGTTTTTAAACCAGTTTCAACCGGTTTTTAATTTTTTTGAGGGGTTTAAAATTAAAAATTCCCGGTTTTCAGACTTTTCCTGTTGGTTATACGGCGAAAGGTACCTGCGTGCCAAATTTTCAAGTTTCCAGCACTTCTAGAACTATGTTAGAATTTGTATCTATCCATCAGTCAGTGAGTGAGTTACACATGCGGCTGTATAAGTATTTAGATTAGATAACCGTTAGAGATACAAAAAAAAAACTGGACCTTTTTTGTCGAAAATTTAATTTTGTCTTTCGATTATGCCATCAGATTTAAGCTACGACCTATAATTTAGACAGTACAGAGCTTAGGACAAAAGGCTGCACTGGGCAGTTTAAAAATATCACGTAAAAACTTAAGAAATCAATACTTAAAACGCGTTATGCGGCCAAACCGTTGAGGATAGGGCAAAATGTTACTGGCACATTTTTGTAGATCACCTCATTTTCTAACTCCAACGCTTGTCTTATTTCGATCTCAGACCAATGGTTTCGCCGCTATCGAGCCCGAAAACAAAAGTTTCACGTAAAAAATTACAAAAAAATTTCACATAATCACGTTTTTCGGCCGAACCACTGGAGGTAGAGCAAAAAGTCACTGGACCTTTTCTGTAGATCGCGCAATTTGCTAGTTTGATGGGTCAATCAGATTTGAGCTACGACCTCCTACCGTTCGAACCACTATCAGGCTCGAAACTTTATTTTAAGCAAAAAAATCTCTGGAATTTCAAACATTCCCGCGTTTTGACGCTTAACCACACGAGATAGGACAAAAAGTTACTGGACCTTTTTTGTAGAGCACTTCATTCCCCACTAACGATTGTTCATCAGATCCGAGCTACAACCTACGGTTTAGACGCTACAGAGCCTCAAACAAAAATCTACAAGCGAACAATCGTCAAAATTTGACAAAATTTTCGAATTTGAGAGCATGTTTCGGGTGGACCGGTAGAGATGCGGGGAAGTATAATGTGCCCATTCTGTAGATCAAAAGATTTGCTAAAACCCCTTAAAAATTAGATTTGAGCTACTACCAACGGTTTAGTCGCTAGACGGCTCGAAAGCAAAAAAACTACACCAGTTTTTAACCAGTTTCAACCGGTTTTTAATTTTTTTGAGGGGTTTAAAATTAAAAATTCCCGGTTTTCAGACTTTTCCTGTTGGTTATACGGCGAAAGGTACCTGCGTGCCAAATTTCAAGTTTCCAGCACTTCTAGAACTATGTTAGAATTTGTATCTATCCATCAGTCAGTGAGTGAGTTACACATGCGGCTGTATAAGTATTTAGATAACCGTTAGAGATACAAAAAAAAAAAACTGGACCTTTTTTGTCGAAAATTTAATTTTGTCTTTCGATTATGCCATCAGATTTAAGCTAAACGACCTATAATTTAGACAGTACAGAGCTTAGGACAAAAGGCCTGCACTGGGCAGTTTAAAAATATCACGTAAAACTTAAGAAATCAATACTTAAAACGCGTTATGCGGCCAAACCGTTGAGGATAGGGCAAAATGTTACTGGCACATTTTTTGTAGATCACCTCATTTTCTAACTCCAACGCTTGTCTTATTTCGATCTCAGACCAATGGTTTCGCCGCTATCGAGCCCGAAAACAAAAGTTTCACGTAAAAATTACAAAAAAATTTCACATAATCACGTTTTTTCGGCCGAACCACTGGAGGTAGAGCAAAAAGTCACTGGACCTTTTCTGTAGATCGCGCAATTTGCTAGTTTGATGGGTCAATCAGATTTGAGCTACGACCTACCGTTCGACCACTATCAGGCTCGAAACTTTATTTTAAGCAAAAAAATCTCTGGAATTTTCAAACATTCCCGCGTTTTGACGCTTAAACCACACGAGATAGGACAAAAAGTTACTGGACCTTTTTTGTAGAGCACTTCATTCCCCACTAACGATTGTTCATCAGATCCGAGCTACAACCTACGGTTTAGACGCTACAGAGCCTCAAACAAAAATCTACAAGCGACAATCGTCAAAATTTGACAAAATTTTCGAATTTGAGAGCATGTTTCGGGTGGACCGGTAGAGATGCGGGGAAGTATAATGTGCCCATTCTGTAGATCAAAAGATTTGCTAAAACCCCTTAAAAATTAGATTTGAGCTACTACCAACGGTTTTAGTCGCTAGACGGCTCGAAAGCAAAAAACTACACCAGTTTTTAACCAGTTTCAACCGGTTATTTAATTTTTTTGAGGGGTTTTAAAATTAAAAATTCCCGGTTTTCAGACTTTTCCTGTTGGTTATACGGCGAAAGGTACCTGCGTGCCAAATTTCAAGTTTCCAGCACTTCTAGAACTATGTTAGAATTTGTATCTATCCATCAGTCAGTGAGTGAGTTGGTTTCACATGCGGCTGTATAAGTATTTAGATAACCGTTAGAGATACAAAAAAAAAAACTGGACCTTTTTTGTCGAAAATTTAATTTTGTCTTTCGATTATGCCATCAGATTTAAGCTACGACCTATAATTTAGACAGTACAGAGCTTAGGACAAAAGGCTGCACTGGGCAGTTTAAAAATATCACGTAAAACTTAAGAAATCAATACTTAAAACGCGTTATGCGGCCAAACCGTTGAGGATAGGGCAAAATGTTACTGGCACATTTTTTGTAGATCACCTCATTTTCTAACTCCAACGCTTGTCTTATTTCGATCTCAGACCAATGGTTTTCGCCGCTATCGAGCCCGAAAACAAAAGTTTCACGTAAAAATTACAAAAAAATTTCACATAATCACGTTTTTCGGCCGAACCACTGGAGGTAGAGCAAAAAGTCACTGGACCTTTTCTGTAGATCGCGCAATTTGCTAGTTTGATGGGGTCAATCAGATTTGAGCTACGACCTACCGTTCGACCACTATCAGGCTCGAAAACTTTTATTTTAAGCAAAAAAAAAATCTCTGGAATTTCAAACATTCCCGCGTTTTGACGCTTAACCACAACGAGATAGGACAAAAAGTTACTGGACCTTTTTGTAGAGCACTTCATTCCCCACTAACGATTGTTCATCAGATCCGAGCTACAACCTACGGTTTAGACGCTACAGAGCCTCAAACAAAAATCTACAAGCGACAATCGTCAAAATTTGACAAAATTTTCGAATTTGAGAGCATGTTTCGGGTGGACCGGTAGAGATGCGGGGAAGTATAATGTGCCCATTCTGTAGATCAAAAGATTTGCTAAAACCCCTTAAAAATTAGATTTGAGCTACTACCAACGGTTTAGTCGCTAGACGGCTCGAAAGCAAAAAACTACACCAGTTTTTAACCAGTTTCAACCGGTTTTTAATTTTTTTGAGGGGTTTAAAATTAAAAATTCCCGGTTTTCAGACTTTTCCTGTTGGTTATACGGCGGAAAGGTACCTGCGTGCCAAATTTCAAGTTTCCAGCACTTCTAGAACTATGTTAGAATTTGTATCTATCCATCAGTCAGTGAGTGAGTTTCAACATGCGGCTGTATAAGTATTTAGATAACCGTTAGAGATACGAAAAAAAAAACTGGACCTTTTTTGTCGAAAATTTAATTTTGTCTTTCGATTATGCCATCAGATTTAAGCTACGACCTATAATTTAGACAGTACAGAGCTTAGGACAAAAGGCTGCACTGGGCAGTTTAAAAATATCACGTAAAACTTAAGAAATCAATACTTAAAACGCGTTATGCGGCCAAACCGTTGAGGATAGGGCAAAATGTTACTGGCACATTTTTGTAGATCACCTCATTTTCTAACTCCAACGCTTGTCTTATTTCGATCTCAGACCAATGGTTTCGCCGCTATCGAGCCCGAAAACAAAAGTTTCACGTAAAAATTACAAAAAAATTTCACATAATCACGTTTTTTCGGCCGAACCACTGGAGATAGAGCAAAAAGTCACTGGACCTTTTCTGTAGATCGCGCAATTTGCTAATTTGATGGGTCAATCAGATTTGAGCTACGACCTACCGTTCGGCCACTATCAGGCTCGAAACTTTATTTTAAGCAAAAAAATCTCTGGAATTTCAAACATTCCCGCGTTTTGACGCTTAACCACACGAGATAGGACAAAAAGTTACTGGACCTTTTTTGTAGAGCACTTCATTCCCCACTAACGATTGTTCATCAGATCCGAAGCTACAACCTACGGTTTAGACGCTACAGAGCCTCAAACAAAAATCTACAAGCGACAATGCGTCAAAATTTGACAAAATTTTCGAATTTGAGAGCATGTTTCGGGTGGACCGGTAGAGATGCGGGGAAGTATAATGTGCCCATTCTGTAGATCATAAGATTTGCTAAAACCCCTTAAAAATTAGATTTGAGCTACTACCAACGGTTTAGTCGCTAGACGGCTCGAAAGCAAAAAACTACACCAGTTTTTAACCAGTTTCAACCGGTTTTTAATTTTTTTGAGGGGTTTAAAATTAAAAATTCCCAGTTTTCAGACTTTTCCTGTTGGTTACACGGCGAAAGGTACCCGCGTGCCAAATTTCAAGTTTCCAGCACTCCTAGAACTATGTTAGAATTTGTATCTATCCATCAGTCAGTGAGTGAGTGGTTTCACATGCGGCTGTATAAGTATTTAGATAACCGTTAGAGATACGAGAAAAAGTGAATGGACCTTTTTTGTCGAAAATTTAATTTTGTCTTTCGATTATGCCATCAGATTTAAGCTACGACCTATAATTTAGGCAGTACAGAGCTTAGGACAAAAAGGCTGCACTGGGCAGTTTAAAAATATCACGTAAAACTTAAGAAATCAATACTTTAAAACGCGTTATGCGGCCAAACCGTTGAGGATAGGGCAAAATGTTACTGGCACATTTTTGTAGATCACCTCATTTTCTAACTCCAACGCTTGTCTTATTTCGATCTCCGACCAATGGTTTCGCCGCTATCGAGCCCGAAAACAAAAGTTTCACGTAAAAATTACAAAAAAATTGCACATAATCACGTTTTTCGGCCGAACCACTGGAGGTAGAGCAAAAAGTCACTGGACCTTTTCTGTAGATCGCGCAATTTGCTAATTTGATGGGTCAATCAGATTTGAGCTACGACCTACCGTTCGACCACTATCAGGCTCGAAACTTTATTTTAAGCAAAAAAATCTCTGGAATTTCAAACATTCCCGCGTTTTGACGCTTAACCACACGAGATAGGACAAAAAGTTACTGGACCTTTTTTGTAGTTCACTTCATTCCCCACTGACGATTTTTCGTTCAGATTGAAGCTTAGCTCCAAACGGTTCACCCGCTATCAGGCTTACAAAGAAATGCCTGCAGGGGTAAAGAGATGCGCGATGTTTTGAGAAATTTTTTTGAGGGGTTTTTAAAATTAAAAAATCCCGGTTTTCAGAATTTTCCTGTTGGTTATACGGCAAAAGGTACTCTTACGTGCCAAGTTCAATTTCAAGTTTCTAGCACTTCTAGAAGTAGGTTAGAATTTGTATACATTATCAGTGAGTGAGTTACACATGCGGCTGTATTTTCGAATTTGAGAGCATGTTTCGGGTGGACCGGTAGAGATGCGGGGAAGTATAATGTGCCCATTCTGTAGATCATAAAGATTTGCTAAAACCCCTTAAAAATTAGATTTGAGCTACTAACAACGGTTTAGTCGCTAGACGGCTCGAAAGCAAAAAGCTACACCAGTTTTTAACCAGTTTCAACCGGTTTTTAATTTTTTTGAGGGGTTTAAAATTAAAAATTCCCAGTTTTCAGACTTTTCCTGTTGGTTACACGGACGAAAAGGTACCCGCGTGCCAAATTTCAAGTTTCCAGCACTCCTAGAACTATGTTAGAATTTGTATACATCCATCAGTGAGTGAGTGAGTGGTTTCACATGCGGCTGTATAAGTATTTAGATAACCGTTAGAGATACGAGAAAAAGTGAATGGACCTTTCTTGTCGAAAATTTGATTTTGTCTTTCGATTATGCCATCAGATTTAAGCTACGACCTATAATTTAGGCAGTACAGAGCTTAGGACAAAAGGCTGCACTGGGCAGTTTAAAAATATCACGTAAAACTTAAAAAAATCAATACTTTAAAACGCGTTTATGCAGCCAAACCGTTGAGGATTAGGGCAAAATGTTACTGAACATTTTTTGTAGATCACGCAATTTCTTAAATTCCTGTTAAAAATTTGTTTTGAGATACGACCAACCGTTTAGCCGCTATCAAGCCCGAAAGGTAAATTTTTAGGCGAAAAATTTCCAAATATTTTCACTTAATCACGTTTTGCGGCCAAACCAATGGAGATAGAGTAAAGAGTTTACTGGCACATTTTTGTAGATTACCTCATTTTCCTAACTCCAACGTCTGTCTTATTTCGACCTCCGTCCAATGGTTTCGCCGCTTATCGAGCCCGAAAACAAAAGTTTCACGTAAAAAAATTACAAAACAATTGCACATAATCACGTTTTTTCGGCCGAACCACTGGAGATAGAGCAAAAAAGTTACTGGACCTTTTCTGTAGATCGCGCAATTTGCTAATTTGATGGGTCAATCAGATTTGAGCTACGACCCTACCGTTCGGCCACTATCAGGCTCGAAACTTTATTTTAAGCAAAAAAATCTCTGGAATGTCAAACATTCCCGCGTTTTGTAGCTTAACCACACGAGATAGGACAAAAAGTCACTGGAACCTTTTTTGTAGTTCACTTCATTCCTGACTGAACGATTTTTCGTCAGATTGAAGCTAGCTCCAACGGTTCACCCGCTATCAGGCTTACAAGAAATGCCTGCAGGGGTAAAGAATGCGCGCGATTTTTGAGAAATTTTTTGAGGGGTTTAAAATTAAAAAATCCCGGTTTTCAGAATTTTCCTGTTGGTTATACGGCAAAAGGTACCTACGTGCCAAATTTCAAGTTTCTAGCACTTCTAGAAGTAGGTTAGAATTTTGTATACATTTATCAGTGGAGTGAGTTACCATGCGGCTGTATTTTCGAATTTGAGAGCATGTTTTCGGGTGGAACCGGTAGAGATGCGGGGAAGTATAATGTGCCCATTCTGTAGATCATAAAATTTGCTAAAACCCCTTAAAAATTAGATTTGAGCTACTAACAACGGTTTAGTCGCTAGACGGCTCGAAAACGTTTTGCGGCCAAAGCAAAAGAGTTACTGGCACATTTTTGTAGATTACCAGTTTCCTAACTCCAACGTTTGTTTCGCCGCTATTGTTAATTTTTTTGAGGGGTTTAAAATTAAAAATTCCCAGTTTTTTGAGGGGTTTAAAATTAAAAAATCCTGTTGGTTTACACGACAAAAGGTACCCGCGTGCCAAATTTCAAGTTTCCAGCACTCCTAGAACTATGTTAGAATTTGTATACATCCATCAGTGAGTGAGTGAGTGGTTTCACATGCGGCGTGTATAAGTATTTAGATAACCGTTAGAGATACCGAGAAAAAGTGAATGGACCTTTCTTGTCGAAAAAATTTGATTTTTGTCTTTCGATTATGCCATCAGATTTAAGCTACGACCTATAATTTAGGCAGTACAGAGCTTAGGACAAAAAGGCTGCACTGGGCAGTTTAAAAAATATCACGTAAAACTTAAAAAATCAATACTTTAAAACGCGTTATGCAGCCAAACCGTTGAGGATAGGGCAAAATGTTACTTGAACATTTTTTGTAGATCACGCAATTTCTTAAATCCTGTTAAAAATTTGTTTTGAGATACGACCAACCGTTTAGCCGCTATCAAGCCCGAAAGGTAAATTTTTAGGCGAAAATTTCCAAATAATTTTCACTTAATCACGTTTTGCGGCCAAACCAATGGAGATAGAGTAAAGAGTTACTGGCACATTTTTGTAGATTAACCTCATTTCCTAACTCCAACGTCTGTCTTATTTCGACCTCCGTCCAATGGTTTCGCCGCTATCGAGCCCGAAAACAAAAGTTTCACGTAAAAATTACAAAACAATTGCACATAATCACGTTTTTCGGCCGAACCACTGGAGATAGAGCAAAAAGTTTACTGGACCTTTTCTGTAGATCGCGCAATTTGCTAATTTGATGGGTCAATCAGATTTGAGCTACGACCTACCGTTCGGCCACTATCAGGCTCGAAACTTTATTTTAAGCAAAAAAATCTCTGGAATGTCAAACATTCCCGCGTTTTGTAGCTTAACCACACGAGATAGGACAACAAAGTCACTGGACCTTTTTTTGTAGTTCACTTCATTCCTGACTGACGATTTTTTCGTCAGATTGAAGCTAGCTCCAACGGTTCACCCGCTATCAGGCTTACAAGGAAATGCCTGCAGGGGTAAAGAATGCGCGATTTTTGAGAAATTTTTTTGAGGGGTTTTAAAATTAAAAAATCCCGGTTTTCAGAATTTTCCTGTTGGTTATACGGCAAAAGGTACCTACGTGCCAAATTTCAAGTTTCTAGCACTTTCTAGAAGTAGGTTTAGAATTTGTATACATTATCAGTGAGTGAGTTACACATGCCGGCTGTATTTTCGAATTTGAGAGCATGTTTCGGGTGGACCGGTAGAGATGCGGGGAAGTATAATGTGCCCATTCTGTAGATCATAAAATTTGCTAAAACCCCTTAAAAATTAGATTTGAGCTACTAACAAACAACGGTTTAGTCGCTAGACGGCTCGAAAGCAAAAAGCTACACCAGTTTTTAACCAGTTTCAACCGGTTTTTAATTTTTTTGAGGGGTTTAAAATTAAAAATTCCCAGTTTTCAGACTTTTCCTGTTGGTGTTACACGACAAAAGGTACCCGCGTGCCAAATTTCAAGTTTCCAGCACTCCTAGAACTATGTTAGAATTTGTATACATCCATCAGTGAGTGAGTGGAGTGGTTTCACATGCGGCTGTATAAGTATTTAGACTCGCCTTCGGCTCGCTGGGGCTACGCCCCCAGGCCCCCAAAGTAAGTGCCTTAAATTCGGGGATATGATTGATTTGGTGATAGGTAAAATTCGGACATGATGTCATGCAGGAAATTCCGAGGGGGGGTTAACGTGACCTGGGATAAGACGTCAGGGGGTCATCTGGTCATACCAGGAACTTCCCAGGGGAGGGTTGTAAGAGATTTGGTGATAGGTAAAATTCGGACATGATGTCATGCCAGGAAATTCCCAGGGGGGTAAACGTTACCGGGGGATAAGACACCGGGGGGTTATCTGGTCATACCAGGAACTTCCCAGGGGAGGGTTTAAGAGATTTGGTGATGGGTAAAATAAGGACATGAAGTCATGCCAGGAAATTCCCTGGGGGGGGGGTTAATGTTACTGGGGGTTAAGACATCAGGGGGTTATCTGGTTATACCAGGAACTTCCCAAGGGGGGTTAAGAGATTTGGTGATTGTTAGAATTCGGACATGAGGTCATGCCAGGACATTCCCTAGGGGGGGGGTTAATGTTACCAGGGTGGTTAACACATCGGGGGGTTTAATATACTCAGGAGATTTTATGGTCATACAAGGAAATTCCAGGGGTGTTTAATGTAACACTTCGCTAACGCTCAGCCAATTCACGATGTGGCTCCAGTAGACGTATACTAGTCAGTCGTTTTACTAATTTTAACCAAAGTTTTGATTTAAAGAGCATTTTAACGGCTTAACCGTTAGAGATACGACAAAAAGTGAGCTGGACCTTTCTTGTCGGAAATTTAATTTTATCTTTCGATTTCCGTCGTCAGATTTTAGCTGCGACCTTTGGTTTAGCCAGGAATGAGCTCGGAGAAAAGTCTGCACTGGTCAGCTATCGTGAATTTTTTAGTACAAACATAATAAAAACCGTCCTTAAGGCAGTATTTTAAGTTGAACAGTTGGTTTAATATCATCAGGAGATTATCTAGTCAAGCCAGGAAATTCCCTGGGGGGGGTTAATGTTACCGGGGGTTAACACATCAGGGGGTTTAATTTACTCAGGAGGTTATCTGGTCATACCAGGAAATCCTCGGAGGGGGGTTAATGTTACCGGGGGCTAATGGACACACCTGTCCCCTATTTTAGACGGTGTTTGTGTCTGTGAACAAAATAAAAATTTTATTCTGTCCCTATCTACTATTGACTCATAGCTAACGCTCAGCCAAACTTATTATGTGGGGTTGTATTCACTCGTTAACCTAGCAAAGCCTGAATCCTGATTGAATTATACAAATATTAGCCACATATAATATATATTTAAAACTCCAAAAATTTCCAATTCACGACAAATATTTTGCTATTTATCGCGTTTTTCAGGCTTATTAAAGGACATACAGCAAGAAGTTATTAGACTTTTTTTGTAGAACACGTCGTTTACTAAAACTTATTAAATGGATGTTTTTGAGCTACGACCAACCGTTTAGCCGCTATCAAGCCCGCAATGTAAATTTGTAGGCGAAAATTTCCAAATATTTTCACTTAATCGCGTTTTGCGGTCAAACTAATGGAGATATAGTAAAAAGTCACTGAACCTTTTTTTTAGATCATCTTATTTTCTAAACCAAAGGTTCGTCTTATTATGACCTCCGACCAATGGTTTCGCCGCTATCGAGCCCGAAAACAAAAGTTTCACGTAAAAGTTACAAAAAAATTGCACATAATCACGTTTTTCGGCCACACCAATGGAGATAGGAGCAAAAAGTCACTTGAACCTTTTCTGTAGATGGGCGCAAAATTTGCTAATTTGATGGGTCAATCAGATTTGAGCTACGACCAACGGTTCGGGGCCCGCTATCCTGAGCTCGGAAACATCCAATTTAGCGAAAAAATCTCTGGAATGTCAAATGTTCGAGCGTTTTGTCGCTTAACCATGGAAGATAGAGCAAAAAGTCACTGGATCTTTTTTGTAGTTCACTTCATTCCTGACCATGAATTTTTCGTCAGATCCGAGCTAGCTCTAAACGGTTCGCCCCGCTAGCGGGCTTACAAGAAATGCCTGCAGGGGTGAAAGAATGCGCGATTTTTCGGGAAATTTTTTTGAGGGGTTTAGAAGTAAAAAAGTCCGGTTTTCAGACTTTTCCTCCGGGTCATATTGTGAAAGGTACCTGCGTGCCAAATTTCAAGTTTCCAGCACTTCTAGAAGTATGTTAGAATTTGTATCTATATGTCAGTCAGTGAGTGAGTGAGTCAGTTACACATGCGGCTGTATATAATATAGGATTCTCCAGTAGTACACGAAATATTATTTCAGACGATATTGGTACGTAATAGATGTTAGATAGTAAGAAAATCTCTAAAACAAATTTCTATCTACTAAACAATTTTGAATTGGCTTGTTTAGGTGGCACTACCAGCATTACTCACTCACTTTCCGGCTATCTTCGTCCCGCTTTAGTGAGCTTTCTTCAGTGGCCCCTTCTTTATCAAATGCAAACTCAATATAATTTTGTTGTTTTGTAATCACGACTGAACTACAATACGAGGCGTACACATACATGAGAACATTAGTGCTCTGAAATATAATTTTAACCCTACTCATACAGTAAGAAGGTTTTCAGTCGTCATATTTATGTTCGTAATTTTAAATACTTATCTTATTTTTCATAATTGTTAAAATTCTAGAATTTCTTGATGTTTAACTCACATGAGTCTGAGGTTTTGCGACCGTGATTACTAAAACGGTAATACACCATACCAGGGTAAAATATATACAAAACCAGTGGATATATTCGATTAAACTTGTGTCATACACTATTTTGATTATATTTTTCTTATTTATATTTAAGTTTTTATTTACTCATAATTTTGTACACGTTGTTTTCTTATTTGGATTTGGTGATATTTAATAAATATATTGACAAGAAATGTTTCCAATTACTACGTTAAACGACTTGGACTTAAATCACATTTTTGGACGGATAGTAATATTGCAAGATTTATTTTTAACAGAATCCTTGAAAAATAACACTCTTTTAACGTGAATTCCCATGATTCAGGTACTTTCATGTGCAGAAACTTTATATAAAATATGATAGGATACAAGAGCTTCTAGAGGCTGTGAGCTCTAAAAATTGATCATCATATGAAGTGGAATGAAGCCTACATAATAGCATCCAACTAGAATGTTTTTCAAACGATACTGAACCGTAATATACACAGTTAGCAGATTCCCGCCAAGTAAATCTTCTGAGGAAGTAAGACCACCTTAAATATTTGAAATATTAATTTGGTATGCAAAAATATTTAGTAATCAAAGAATAATTGACATTGAGTTTCAGCACCAAACGTGGGGTCCGAGGCGTTTCTCCTTTACCTTCCTTCCCAAACATCGCCTTCCCGTTCTATTAGTTTTTAGATAACGTGCCGCAATGTTACGGGAAATGTCGACATTGATTCTCCTCCCAGTCTCCTCTGGTGCTTGCAACATGTGTTAGTTAGTGCGCATGGTTCTGTGTAATTTGTTCTTAACTTTAGCTTAGTGTGTGGCAAGTTCCGTGTTTTTTGTAAGTTTTGTGTTCATGTTTTAACCATATGTATTGAGGATTTTGACACCTGAAAAAGGGGGCCGTTTTAATTCTCGGAACATAGTGTTCTATTTTTGTACGAAGACTTATCCAATACGCCATTATCACTTTAGATTCTATTTGTAAATACACAAACAAATTTCGTACTCAGCGAAACCATTATCATGTATGTTGGTGGTTATTCTTATTGTTGTTCACTACATTATCCGTAAAAAAGAATAAAATCATACATAATAAATACATAACGGTATGGAAAAAAGTTTTGTGAATTATGGGGCTAAAAAATGTAATATTAAGTTTATATAACTGACGTTTGTCCTCTTCATCAGTTGTAAAGACATTTAAAATTAAGTATGATATCAAGCATATTAAAAAAAATTCTAATGTTAATTATTATTTATAAATTTTAAATAAAGTCTATTAACTTTAAAACTATTGGTTTAGCATCAATTCATACTAGAACACAATATTTTAAAACGCGTTTAGAGATGATGATCTACTATATTTTAAATTGTAAAATAAAAATTTCTGTAATATCATGTGAGTTTGAAAATAATATTTTATCGCCCTTTGTCATAATATAAATATGGTTATTGAATATTAGTTATGAAAGTCCTGGACTTTGTAATAATATTATTATTCATATAGTAATACATCTCCTTAACCATTAAAAAGTTTACTTCATGTCACTATTTAATAATGAATTTTATTCATTAGAAACTACATTCCGTAAGTACTTGTACTTTTATGTAATTTCATTCTAACCTAAACCTTTTTGGAGAAATATGAATTTGGAACCACTTAAAAATGTCCTTTAAATAAACAAGTATACTTTATTTTGAAAATAAATAATAATCTAAAATATCAACTAAATCTATATTAAATATTAATCAGTCACTTATTTATGGAAATTGAAAATTAATTTACGAGTTTTCCAGTAAGGATAATAAATTAGTTTACTTTGTTACAAACATAAAACTAGAAAAGTTTGAACACACTTCAACTGAGAACTTAGTAGGTTAAATCATTCTTCCCATGTACGGATATACATTCCTGGCTGTTCCTGTATTATTTACGTCAAAGAAACACTGACTGTAATATACTTTTATAACGATAACGCATTAGAAAGACTATCGTTTCATTTCGAATTCCACCTGAACATTATACTGGATACTTTGATTACAAGTTATTTGATGACATTGATAAAGAAAAAATACATATTAATTTTTCTTTACATAACATTCACAGAACATTTCTTTACTGGGAGTCCATTCTATTAGACCAAAAATTTAACATTTAATGGTAAAAAAATATCATGGGCATAATAATATGTAGTCAAAATGGTGTTAACAATTTCTAAGTACTCGACAAACTTAGCACGAAAACAGAATTTTCTCGATAAGAGTATAATAAATGTTAAAGTTTAGCTCTCACAAAATAATTCTCCCATTTCCCGTTTAATAACATGATTTTTAACCGAGGTAACCGCCCGCGCCCCGCCCTCTTCTCTCTCCCGTAAGATTATGCTTACTTACTCAAACCCTTCAGCCCTTAGTGTAATTCAGTATACCCGTTTGTTGCTCCTTTTAAATTATTTCTCTGAAAATTATCACTACTTTATGTTTCTCGAGCATATAATGCGTGAAGGTAACCTATATTCTGTTTAAAAATCAAAATAAAATTAAAAACTAATAAGTATTGAATTTGCATTGTTAAAACAAAAAATAAGGCAAAATATTTCAAGGATTTTAACAAAAATTTTAATATCGGTTTGTTATTTCGTGAATACATAAGAGTAAATAAATATAAGTGATATACAGGTGGTAAGATGGCTAACATCGAGTAACTCCCAAATCCCAGCAAAAACGTATAAGAAAAATATATCATTTTGTTTAGTTAAATTTAATGGTATATTTCAAAACCCATCGTTGCACTTGTATGTCTAATATAATGACATAAATGTCTGCACAGGTTAAATAGAAATGTAGAATGAATAAATATTATAATTTAACTGAAAATATCTCTCTTGAAGTGAAATTCATATCCATTTTTGTGAAAAGAATAGCGTCAAGTGAACGGAAAATCCAATAAAGACGGCGTCAGATGGCACTTCATACATTATGGATTCTCTCATTGTGTGAGTTCTTTTCATATTCAATGATTCTTATCTGTATTATGTGGCTTAATCTGTTAAACGTTCAAAATACACTATAACATAATTTATAACAAGTTATACTAGTAGAAACAAAACTATTGGTTCAATTATATAGGTACAAATAACTTACCATTTATAAACCAGTGTCCTGTGGGTAATGTCAGTAATAATTATAGTAATAACGATATAGATTAGAAAACTAAATGCCATATTGTACTCAAATGAAACGGTAGACTGTAAAATCTATTCCGTCTAGATTCGCAGGGTAAAATTAACCTAATTAAATAAATTTGATATATTATAAACATTTTGTATTTGGTATCACTATCATGCGTGATAGTTGGTTCACGATTGTATTTAGTACCATTTAATACATTTGGAAGTTTCCTATATTCAATCAAACGTTTCAACTTGGTAACAACAGTTTATATTCGAAAGTGTTTCTGTGATTTAAATAAATTAATAAACAGTCAAAACATTTGTTTACTAAAATTATCAATTACCAACGGGTTTTGTTCAAAAAGGAATTAATATATAGTACTCGATGAAAGCAAATTTATTTTGAATAATTAGAGTCATTGAAAACTATTTAACAGTTGTTGCGATTTTAGACTATTTTTATTTACGTTTTTACGAGAGACCTTTAACATGAGATAAGTGTCGACCTACCTTTACATTTGAAAATATTTAATAAATGGCTCTTACCCCAACTCCTTCTAAAGTACCACTTTGGGGTATTTTCGGGCGTTAAAAATTATTTTCCTGAATTCAAAATACGGGAGTTCTCGTGAAAACGACGAACGCTATACATCACAGACGTTTTAACTCACATGTTATACAAAATAATTTTCGAATATCTATATAAGAGGTTTAAATTTGGTGTAAAATTCCTTTACCTCTATATTAAAGGAAACAAAAAATATCGGCCCACTGGGAGTACCTTAACGGCCTGGACGTGGTTGGATGTAGAGCGGTAGCGAAGCTAGTACTAACTCAAAGTCAAGCGTTGTACAGGTCCCTTTCTGTTTTTATTTCCCTTTCACATTATATTAAAACTGATTTCTTCCGTCTATAATTACAGTTTATGTACTGAAACTGTGTTTAAATTAGTTTTATAATATTATTCTAACTTTTATTTGTAATGTGAAAAACTTGTCATCATCAAGCTTATATCTTTAAACTGGGCAGATAATTAACGCAAAGCCAGGCTAGGGGTGAACCGTGCTACTCACCTCCGCGTTATACGTGTGGGTTCCTTTAACAGACCAGAAAAATTAATTGACTGCATGTGCAGACTCAGCCATTAGAGTCACTAATGATGACGTCATTAACACCAATTCACCCTCTAGCCGCAAAGTGCAAGAAACCTTATATAATAGGATCTACTGTGTTTTGTGACACTTCAGACAATGAAGGACTAGTTGTGTATCAATATAACGTTACTGTGTGAAAACATTTTGATAGCTCAAAGGAAGTTGTTTTTGATCAAATATTAACACAAATTACAGGTATTTAAAAAAAAACTTCATGCTCATTTAAATGAACCGTAATTGTTTAGAAAGCTTAGGGGCTTATATGACTTACAATACTAATAGTTCACTATTAACGAAAAAGTACTAGGAATATGGTTATTTAGTTTCAGGAATAAATTATAAGACTTTCAAATTTAAAAAATTATGGCAAAATCATTAAATTCTTTTGACTTAGACACTTCGATTAGTTTTGTATAAAAGTCGTTGTTTTATTTACCACTTATTGTATCATGACACATGTCTGTTATATGATATTGTGACGAGCAAATGATTAATAATTCCTTACGTCGATATTGTTACATTTATCAATCAGTAAGTAAACTAAATGTTAGGTAAATGTTCTGTGACATAGAAGTAAATGACGCCGCCTATAGAAAATCTAGAATTGACAAAGCCTACAGCTCTGCCGCACATTCAGTCACTGATAAAGGCAATTTCCCTGTTCCAATTACCTGCAGTAATCGAAATACGCTGGTCAAGATTTCTGCGGACGGCTTGTATCAAGACAGCAAGTATCTGACAGCAATCTATTAATTTCTTACACCTCGTTTAACTAGCTACGATTGAGGGAGCCACAATTTGCACCCAACTCCAATTTATATAATCTCGCTAAACTAACAAAGTATGCCTACTTTATTTTAATTATGTATATATTTTATTTTTATTGATTGTGCTAAAAATGTCATGAATAAAACTCATGTTATTTATACATAGACATATATTTTCTAAATCAAACATTGTTTTAGTATTTAAAAAACAAAATTTTGACAGCCCTTCAACACCGGAACTTTGTTTTAAAACTTTATAAGTTAAATTTGAGAAAATAAGGTCTTCATGCAATCGCTTTCAGAGTTAGATTAATAAGAATCATTCAGGTTTAAAATTTACTAAATCCTGCAGCCTAATAACTTCATAGATAGAAATACTTGAAGTACAAATTAATAAAATATAAACGGTAATGACATCGCATGTGGAAAATAAACGTCTTCACTCGACATTCAAT
The DNA here is from genome assembly GCF_021130785.1 of Homalodisca vitripennis. Lineage (NCBI taxonomy): Eukaryota > Metazoa > Arthropoda > Insecta > Hemiptera > Cicadellidae > Homalodisca > Homalodisca vitripennis. The sequence continues at coordinate 59,864 of NW_025778758.1, forward strand.
CAATAATTCCTTCCTTTTTCATTACCTTTCTGAAGTTCAAGATATCTTATGAATGCAACTGAGTTTCTTATAATATTCTGAAACAAGTCCATTAATTTGATAGATTAGAATTTCTGATCTTGAGGTCATTAATTGTTTTTACAATCACAAAGAATTACAAGTATAGAAGAATGGTATTTATAAATCACTTTGGGCAATGAAATTATATTCACCTATTAAATGAGCTACATAACCTATTAAAATTACATCCGTAAAGTAAAAAAAAAAAACTAGAAATATATTGGATTGTATTAACACAGCGTTACGTAAGCTTTGATAATTTCAGGAATTTTTCAATGCAGGTCTTCTCCGTAATAAAAATAACATGTTTTTTAGATTATTTCAATAAAAAAAATAAATTTGTCATGAAATTTGGTTTCGTTCCAGATTGTATGCTTCTTGAACTCTTAAATGCGGAATCCATACTGTCAGACTTCTAAGCATCGGTATCAAGTATATTAAAACTAAAGGCTATTTTAGGGTTGATTTTCAGTATATTTTCATATAGGAGTATATGCTCATTTATTGTAGTAAAATGAGTGTGGGGATTTATTCCAATCCCGTACTGCAGTCTGAGTTGAGATTTGACTGATTCTTATCATAGATCCAATTCAGAATGTTAAATATTGATTGTAAATTTATCCAAAAGCGTACTCATTTGATTGTAAAGGAAACAGTATTTTTTCAGAACATTTGCCTTCTTTGAAAAAAAAAAAATTATTAACACTACGTTTCGAGATCCATAATCTGATCTCTTCTTCAGGTAATCGAAGGTGGTTTGTAGACGAATGCAGGCGAACTGTGACCTGCATTCTGTAGTTTCAGTTTTTATGATTAATGTTGTGTATAGTTTGTTATTAAGTGGAATGTTTTTAGAGTTAGTGAAATTGACACACAACATGGTGGTTGTGATTCCTGACTTAAGCGTGTCATAACGCTCTGGTATGATTTGTTTATTTTAACCTAGTTTGTAACTATGTGTTAGGTTAGTTATTTAACTGAATAAGAGATCATATTGCAGATCTCGAAAGGTTATGCTACTGGTTTTTTTTGTTTCACTGAACGATGGCTAGTGTAAATTTGTTTGCGTTTATTGTATTTAAACACATTTTGAAATGATTTTTTTACGCGAGAATTAACTACAAATTTTTTGCATTGTATAAATTTTATTAAAAAATATTAAAGTGATTTTTGGTCTTTGCCAACGATTTGTCTTTATAGACTGTGGATTAAAGACCGCCCTTATGGTATTCTAGATAATATGATGCAACTAAACCACATCGTGAATAAGAGGCACATACAGGACATGAATCATTTGTAAAAATATACGTTTATTATCTAAATACTTTTATCATCTCTACAAAATGTGATAGGAATTAATAGATCATCTATTTTAAAGTTGTTGTAAAAATGTTTAACAACAAAATATTCACTTTAATTTTGCAATAAAGTAAATAGCAATTTAGACAGTTTTTGCTTTAAAAGAAATAGAAAAATCTCATTTGAGGACCTTTCATATTTAATCAGATCAATTAAACAGTGCAGTGTTAAGTGAATAAAGTTTTACATTTCAATAAAGTAGGATTACCCACATGAGGAAATACTAAATGATGCGTTTGAATATACATATTACTCTTTTGAAAGAAATACCTAGTTGTCGTTTATAGCTCATAGTTGTCGTTTACATAGTTGCCTTAAATCTTCAGACAATTCTAGCTCATGAACTGTTCAATTTACAGTGCACTAACTTGACTGGGGAACACGACCATCCATTTGAAATATACAATTATTTAATATGTATTGAGTAATAATAAATATTAATTATTTGTATTGAAATAGTTAAGATACCGAATTCCAAAACATCAGTTGCGTGGAAACCATATTGCTTTTAAAAGTTTAAAGGTTAATTTTGATTGTACTTAAATAATTGTTCCATAAATACCTGAATTTATTGAAAAGTATAGTTTTAATATTTGAAGAAATATACAACTATCTCTTCTCCATTGCAATATACGAGTATGTGGTTGAAAGTGGAACAACTTTATATTTTCGTATTGTTTGTAATTTTAGTGTAAATGTGACTCATGTAACGTCTTTGTCTTCATGCACATTTCGATTGAATGATAATTAAATTTAAATAATAAGTTATTGTAATATGGTATATGAATTAATGCACTCAGAGTGCTTTGACCGCATAGACCATATAAAAATAACCAGCTTGACAACTGTTCAGCTTCATATACGTAAGATCCTACTACACGTTTTAGGAATAGCGCCATGTCATCTTCAGGCCAATAACATGATGTATACCTATTATAAAATTAAATAAAGGTAGATTGCTACAACTTAACTTTATGTAATCGAAATGTTGCTGTCGAGACCACACGATCAGAATGTGGCGTATGACGTAACGATATGCTGGTGCTACATAATGGTATTTTTAAACATTCATGGGATAGGATGAAGCCCGTGCTTTAACAGTGTGCATGTCAAACTGAGATTGGTGGTACAGTACATTCTAATATGTAACTACTTATTGAACTGACCCTTATAAGTAATTTATACCTATTGACAGGACAGGATTAAGAAGCTTTGATAGTTATGTGTCTAATTGAGATTGAGGGTAGTATAAATTCTAATGTCTAACTCCCTGTTTAACTAAACCACATAATTAATTTATATCTATTGACAGGATAAGATTGATAAGCTTTGATGATTATATATTTAATTGAGATTTGAGGATATTATAAATTCTAATATCTAACTCCCTGGTGAACATATGCCACTTGCTTGTCTGTGTCGTCCTGGGATATTTTACCCTTCACATCAAATTGAATGATTTTAATCAAATAAAACAATATATTCTCCTGCTCCTGTTGAATTAATTAAGTATTTATCTTATATTTATATTAGATATAATATCTTATATCTTATTAAATTACTAAACTTTGAAATTACCACCATTACCATCTACCATTCTAAATCCATTTAATTACACTATAAACAAATCAAAACTTTCAAATGGAAATATGAAACATTTTACTGTATTACGTCATAAAAAAATTAGTAGTGGTTTTTATTTCAAAAGGTAACTGATTGTAGTATTAGTGAAATAATAAAAATACCGTATAAAATATAATGGTTTTAAATTTAGGTGTGGAGAGCTGTTACGATCTATAAACCTAGTATAACTAGGCAGAATTAGTCCACACCAAGTGTCGCAACAGGCTTCACTAAGGTTGCATTCTAATATTTAACATCTATAGTTCATATCATTATAATCTCGAGATGTCCTGAGGACAGATAGACGGAAATACAATCATAGAAAAAGAAGCTGAGACGAAAAATGACGCACCATATACCTTATTATTGTAGAAATTAGGTTTCTTAAGCTGAACCCGAACTTAGTTACTTTTAATACCCACTAAATTCCTGGTGGGAATGTCTCTGTGTCTATATAGCAAGTTATCAAAATTAAGTAAAATTGCTATTTAATATAATTCCCTGTTTCCTATATTGATTTAGGTGAGCGTTCTTTTATTACAGACAAGCGCAACTGCACCACAGCACTGAATGGAATACCTTTCACGTTCGACTATAGTGCCCATCTGGGACCATCACTCAGCGAGATGTGCATACAGATTCTACTCAAAAGTACTATAAAATTACTTATTTAAATATTGTAAGATTGTTCCAGATAGATTTTATTACTGTTTCGCCTGTAATAGTTCCTTTATAATACAAGGACAATTATTAATAATGAGAGTTGCATTTTCATTTGTATACTTAGTATTATGTTACTTAAAGGATTAAAATTAGCTTTATTATTAAATTTAATAACATAACAGATTTATGTGTAATTGATAAATTATTCTGTTGATGTATATTTGATAAAAACGTTCTGCTTTAAATCATCTTTAATGCACTTCGTCGATACTGTATAAAACTAATTAGTTTGTAAGACTATTTGATACAACTTGTAAAAGCCACCAAAGAATTTGTCTCTATATTGGTCTTCTTTTAGTACTTAACTAAACTCTTGTTAATGTTAACATCGTTGTTTAAAATCTATGAATCTTTCTGGCACATTATTTCAAATTCCAAGGTATTTCTACTAAAATTAAATTTTTAATATGGCGTCCAACTATTGTTTTTGTAATGGTAAACTCTGCATGCTATAATAAATTTAGATTTAAATGGGATTTTAACATTTAAGAAATGTTGAGATAAATTATACATTATTTGTTATTTTTACGTATATATTTTTTGAAACATATAAGTAAGTATTCAATTCAGCCTTTGAAGCACTGTAGCAGGGTTATTATCTAGATGAAAATTAAAATAGACATAGTCTGAAATAAGTAATGCCAATTTAGGGCTAAAATTAGGACACATAATATATTTAAATATAATCCCCTTATTGAATAATGGCCTACGTTGCTATCAAAATTAACCTGTTTATTCTCGTTTAATAGATCAAATTACAATATATGTTTCATACAGAAATTAAGAAACTGCCTGACAAAATTTAAAGGAGAAATCAAATAAAAGCCAATCAAACATCTTATGGCCCTGAGGTCACAGAAATACTTAATAACCGTAACTAACCCATTTGTTATTTTAGATAAGTTTGAATTCTTTTCTAAACTTATATCAATTGAGATATGTTTATATGTGCAATTGTGCTTCCACCAAAGTAAACAAAATCAATATGTCTTCCGTGTTTCATTAATGACCTTACTCCTTCCATGAGGAAGTATTTGTATTTTTTGGTAATAAATCAGTAATTCTTATTTGTCAAGTCAACCATTCTCTTTAGTTTCTAAATTTTCAATGGAAGCTTTACTAGGTGTTATTTGACCCTGTTTTCTTTTCTTGTTAAAGATCAATACCACTCGATCTCAATCCATTTCTTTCAAGTGTCAGTAAGTTCAACAATAAAATATGTTGGGCCAACTTATATCGCTTAATTTTCTGTACAAACTTAATTTTAATTTTGTATAATTCGATTTTATGGCCATTTTTACTGTATCCTCGGATGAGATATTTGATTAGATAACCTAAAGAGAACCAGATTTCATGTAGGAATACTCCAATATTACAAATAAATATGTGAACGATTTGACTCTTGCCAGCTTATACTCCTACTATAAGATTAACTAACTCAAAATAATATATGAGTAGTTTGTGAAAAGATAATAAGCTGTTAATCTCAGAAAAACATACTGTAACAAATAATCGCATATTTGATAAGCTGTTTGTCACATGACATTTATTAAAATAATGTTAATCTAATATATACTGAAAATTTTAAATATTATCAGAGAACACTTTACTATAAACACATGTCACAAGATATTTTTAAGCCTGCGGAATTTACTTGCTTCGCTTTTTTCATCTAATAATAATAATTTTAAACTAGAGTAAATTGTCTTCCGTATACGATAATACGAAACGTGCTTTTGATAATCCCTTTGGGACATATTTTGAGATAAATGAAGTGTACAAACTACCAACTAGATGAATTCTGTATCAATTTTGTATCCCTAACGTATTATTGCACTTTCAGCTAGTATGTCAACCCGTTTAGACGTTAGAAATACATTTCAACGAAATGACTGAAAAAATTAATTTTCTATTAAAACCAGGATAATGAGAATATGAAACTTAAAACCTATATGCACAAATTGCTCATTGAAGAGTAAATATGAAATGAAAAATATTACCCTCTTAGGGAGGAGACAGAATGATTTCTTTAGAGTTGAAAATCTAACGTGAAACATACAATATATCAATATGTTTGAAGTTGTGCAATCTGATATCTCTGTAAGGTATGGATTATTGCAATTGCCATTTCAGGAAGAGATTAGATTGGAGATCTCGATCCGCAATATTACTGATTTATATTGTAGATTACAATGGAAAATGTCCAAAAAGTACAACTGCGCTCAAAGATATTCCCTCATCAAAAATAACCTTTAAAAATCAAAATTATTTCAATACGCGATTGCCTTTCAACATATTTTGTTTAAGTGCTCATTGACCAAAACATATAACAACGTTTTATATTTCTAGTAATGAGACTGTTATAAATATATATGTAACAGTTTTTAATAAAAAAGTATAGCACCCAGTTTATTACACTTACAATTAGTAAACTAGTTGTAAAATATTTAGTTGTACCACTCTGAATAGGTGATACTGTTTTAACAGACAATATAAATTATTAGCTGTCACATTACATAAAAGATAATCTAAATGAAAATACTTATACATACATTTATGCTCAAACATTCTCATATGAGAAATATTTTTAGAAAATATACGTATATGTGTTTGTAATAGTCTTTTATATAATGCGGTATAATTGTTTAATAGTAATACTCACACAAACTTAATTGTTATTCAAAATGTGTGGTGATTACAAAAATATACAGTAGTTATCTTAACTTTATATCCTCAAATCAATGTTTTAAACAACTTGATAGAAGATTGACTTAAGATTGAAAAAGCTTAATTACTTAAGTATAAAAATTAAAACGGAAAAATAAAATAACAGCTTATTCTATTATAACTGGCTTATTCATAACAATAAAATTCGAAACCGATACGTGTTCACATCTGACAAGCTAGCTAAGGAACATTAGGATCGAAGAATAAGGATCACAGTAAACCGGCAATATAACCAAAGCACTGTTCCTTCGAAATTTAAAGGCAATGACAAATCTATTTACATATTGTGCCACTGAATACGGACGAATAATAATAAATAAATCACAGAAGTTCGGAGATCTATATGAAGGGTAGGGACGTCTACATATTACCTTCATCGTGTCATGTTGAAACGTCAATCGAGCGAGAAAACTCGTTTTGATTAATCAAATACAAAATTACTCTTCCGCAATTGCATAGAGAGAAGTTCACAAGACGAGATCTAGAAGGCTAAACCAAGCCCCAAAAAACAGGAAAATCGAACCAGAATTCATGTTACGAACGACTGAAAGCTTCCATAACTGACAGACGAGGCCACGCGACGTGAGAAAGGTTACGTTATATCACAAACGCCACAATCGTACAGAAGAGTGATCTTTACTTATTTATTCATGGAATCCATATAGATCATATGTATATACATTCACACACTATGACAATAAAGTTCAGGCCCAATATATACAATTACAAACATTATCAACCAAAAAGTGTGTTTTTTTTTAATTTATTTATTTTTTGTATCGATGGCAAAAGTCCGGAAAAAATTCTGCTTCCATAAAACTTAATAGCCATTACACATAATAAATTTTCTGAATACATAGAAAGCAATAAAGATAAAAATATCTAAAATAAAAGACATTTGAGAGTTCTGTGGAACAACAGTGTATCTCTCTGTCAGTAACTTCTACTCCACTTCCAGGAGAGCTGCTTTGCATGGAAATGGTATCTTGAGAGGCACGAAAAGTGACTCTTGAACTTCTCCATCGTTGATTAAATCATTACTTGCTGTGTTATACTCATCGTTAATTACATAGTTAAAGTTAAAAGCTGATATTAGAATTGTAGGCTCGAAAAGTGTGTAATATAACTTATAAGAAAACACCTTTGAACACTTTTGTATTTATTTATTGATACAATGTACACTTCAGATTCGGAGTATCCATCTTTAGTTACTTGTAGAGTAACTTTAGATGGATACGAGGCTCTTTAGTTACTTGGATACGTATATAAATAAAATAAAAAATTTATCAACGAAGGTAGTTAAAACATATGTCAATTCGGTCTAATGATTTATTTACACCATCTATTTACCTTGACCTCTATAAGAACCTGAATATGGATTCTTCGAATCCGAAAAAACAGTGCGAATAAAACAGTGTTCAAAGGTGCATCCTTATTAGTTAAAAGCTGACATTCCAAAAACATTTTGACATTAATTTTGATTTCTTTGAGATTCTTTAATAATATATATATATATATATGATTATGGGGGGACAAAGGCAGCTATCCATAAATAAATAAATTAAAAAATTACAATTATGAAAAGTACGTAAGAACAAAGTTCTTGAGTCATAAATTAAAAATAATATTAAGATCTCCCCGTCACAAAGCTAAATCCAAATTACTGAGCCAGTTTTAGAGACCCATCCTCTAAACCACTCAGACCAGCCAGCCCACCAGAAAACAAATCGCAAAGGGCAGTCGTTTACAATGTGCTCCATTGTCTGAGAGTTTGCGCCACAATCACACGTCTGGTCGTCAGTAATACCCCACTTAAATTTCCAGTGATTGCTTCTCCCAACCCCAGTTCGAAAAACGATTCAATAAAAACCCATTCCTTTCGAGGAAATTTCCAAGCCACCCGCTGCTTTCGTAGGATCGGATATCAAGAACTTGTTCCCGTCCATCGAATGATTCCCAGGATGACGCCCAGTTAGCATTAGGCGCAAAGTTCTCCTCTAACAGCTGGGGATGCTGTTCGTAGTGATGGCTTGCGTGATTTGAGCCGGCTATCTTGCTGGGGAAGGTCGTGCGTAACGGGCAATTCGGGATTGGACACGATCTTATTGAAACTCTCTCAGAAGAGCCTCTTTGCGTCTAATCTCAGGTGGTGATATATTGCTCAGCACTGGGAGCCAAGGTGTTGGTGTTGCCATGAGAGTTCCAGTAATTGTCCTCATGGCCCTATTAAGAACGACATCGACCTCTCGCACATGTGCACTATTAAGCCACACAGGAGCACAATATTCAGCAGCGGAGTACACAAGGGACAAAAAGAAGTGGTGCGCAGTACTTTTTGCGTTGGGCTCCCCAAGTTGATCCAGCAAGATGCTGTACTATATTAGCCCTTGTTTTCAGCTTTGCTGCTGCTGTCTTTTGAAGGTGGACTTTTAAAAGTGAGAGATCGGGTCTAAGGTAACTCCCAGATACTGCGGATGTTCATTATGTTTCAATCTGACACCATCAAGAGTTACATTTAACTTGTAGTTCGCCAGTCTGTTATTTAGGTGGAAACATGATACTTCAGTTTTAGTAGGATTTGGATTTAGCTTCCATGCTCTAAAATAATCTGCAAGGACTGAAAGATCATCAGTGAGTGCCTGTTCTGTTTTCTTTGTATCATTATGTTGGTATGCTAAGGCAATATCATCCGCATAAAATAAACTGTCTGGATAACGTTGTTGGGATGTCGGCAGAGTACACGTTGAACAACAAAGGAGCAAGTACTGAGCCCTGTGGAAGGCCATTTTTAAGTTGCCTGAAAGAACTTTCCTCACGGCCAAGGCATACTTTTATAAGCCTATCGCTAATCATTGAATTAAGAAGCCGCAGAAGGAAAGGGGCAAGGAATTAGATTATAAAGCTTTACTAAAAGGCCTTTTCTCCAGACAGTGTCGTAAGCTGCAGTGAGGTCTATAAAGGCTGTAGAGGTTTTTGTTCTCTTTTCAAAACCATTCTCAATAAAAGTTGTTAGCGCAAGCACTTGGTCGCAGCCAGTTACGACCAGGTCTAAAGCCAGCTTGATCTATAGGAATGCTGGCATTGAGAATGGGAAATAGTCTATTATAGATCAAACCTCTCCAGCAGCTTATAACACACACTCAACAGGGCTATGGGCCTATAGCTCTCAATACGCTCTGGGTCTTTGTTGGGCTTCAAAACGGCGATTATTTTAGATATTTTAAATGCTGCAGGCAGGTTGCCTGTAGCCAGTATTTCGTTGAACACCGTAAGAAGCCAGTAATTTAAACTTTGATTCCTGAGTACTTTAGGAATTCTGGGAAGACATTATCGATACCAGCTGCCTTCCCAACTGACAGAGCGGAGATGGCCACTTCAATTTCATCAAGTTCAAATGCTCTCGAATATTTCCAATGGAGCTTGCCGACTGCTTTTAAATTCGTTTAACTTGTAATTAACCAGCTTGTCAGATGGGTGGCGAACTGACTTGGACATAGGAACAATACGCTTTGCTATGGCACAGGGTTTCGGATGTGACAGAGAACTGTTCGTCGAAGGCTTGCCGGTGGAGAGCTTTCTCAAGAGGGACCAAGCTTTACGGCTACTATGGGTGAAGTTAAGATTTTCCATTGTGTGTACCCACTTTTCTCTTCTTGCTTTGTCAAGAGATTGTAGCAGCCGATCAGCTGTTTTTTCTGTGTTCCCGGTGTCATTGAACTCACTGTAAAGGTCCTCACACTCTTGACTCCAACCTGGCACATAGCTCTTTCGAAATCCTCGTGGAATGCACAGTTTAGCAGTAGCCAGGACTAGCTTTGTGAAACCGGTCATAGTATTCTTATCTATCGTGGGAGGGATGAACCTGATGCCATCATCAAGCCTGGATGTAAAGGCTTTCCAATCAGCTTTGTTAAAATTCCAGCGAGGCCGAGGAAGGATCTTACAAGAGGAATCTTGATTCGGCTGAAATAAGCACAGGCCTATGCTGAGAATGAGGAAAGGCACCAAGAACTTTCCTCCCAACTGCTAAAGGCTTAAGAGAGAGAGGGCACAAGAGCAAAAACATAGGTCTGGAGTATAACCACGACGCCAGCGGGCTGAATAAAAAGTGTGGGCGTCTTTGGCATCATGTATTAATATTAAGTTGTTATTTTCAGCCCAACTAGTTAATCTATCGTACCATTGTCGTCATCCGATGAGTATCCCCACGAGCTGTGATGACGGTTAAAGTCCCCAATGTAAAGGACGGGGTGTCCAAATATGGGAAGTACTGTGTCAGACCATTGTCTATTAGGTGGTTTGTAGACATTTTACTATAGTTGTTTCTGACACTTTCACCACCAGTACAAAAATATCGTCATCACAGCTCTTGTAAATCGGGGACACATCATCGATGCCCTGCCTAACATAAGTTGCCACTCCGTATTTTCTGTGTGGCCAATGGCTTCTACAAGTGTATATCCAGGGATATTGCCTCTTGCACAGGTGTTAGAATTCTCAATGTGAGTCTCCTGGAGTGCTAGGACATCGACGTTGTTCTTTATCATAATTTTGCTTAGGCACTCACATTTAGATCTGCTAAGACCCTCGGCGTTAAAATAACATATATTTAAAAGAGAGCCAATATTTAAAAAATCAGTATTTGTTTGGCCCTGAGAAGGACCGTTTGTTTGGTCTTCGATAGCTGCCATAACTGGGAGATCACAAGAGTGACGTCCAGCTACCAGAAATTGCTGTTCGTTTAGCGTTACCCAGGTAGCAAGCTACGGACGCGAACAACTTCACCCCCCAGAATTCTTTAATGCTTCTCCTTTATTCTGCGTTCATGTACTTGGTTAATCTGGTAGTCCATCTTGGGTCTTAATAGAATTTAAATATTCAAATGCCTAAAACAACCTTCGAAAACTAGCTTAGGAGTTCTTTTGGGTGAAGTTATAATAACAAAACGGAATTTTATTTTTAAATTTTACTATTAGTTTGGTTTTTATCAGTATTAAGTCAAATGTAGCAATCAATTCGAAGCCAACTTTTTTCATGATCTAAATCCTTGAAATGCTTAAGATAGCTGAAACTGGATCACAATGAAAGAGTACAAGTAAAAATAAAAAGTAACATGTTCACCCTGCTCTTATACATACCTAACGAGAAAAACACAAAATGAACGAGATTTTAATCAAAACGAAAAATGTACTGTAAATTATTAATTTAAAACTTTCTAGCAAGCTACCAAAAAAGTTTCTAACTTACTTTGTTGCACTGGCTGGGTCCATAAAAAATGGAAAACTTTAACTTAACCAATAACCATTAATTAGTATTTAGTTTGTTTATAAGTATAACAGTTTATTCCAAATTATAATGCAACGCCAAAAATCAAAGTCATTTTGAATTAGCCAAAATAAATTAAAAATTTACAATCAGTAATTTTATAATTAATTGAATTAATTTTACAATTCAAGTAAATCCTTCTTGTAACGTAAAATCTCAACTCCACCAAATATATATGCTAATAGCTCCGAAGTATTAGTTCGCTACATACCCAATACTCTCCGGTTATAAAGAGAGTAATAATGAAATAGAAAATAAAATTTACTATGACTGAAATAACCCTAATAATAGACTTTTCAATTAGCAAATTGTGCTAACATGAATTTTGCATTAATGCTAAAACGAAATGAAATTACATGACTACCGAGTGTTGTGGTAATAACACATTTATATTTGACATGCAACAGTGGAGGTTATCTAGGTAATTATAAAACTTTACATAAAATATCTATAACTACTAAAATATAAATTGTTGGTGAATTCTAAACCAAGAATGTATATTTCAGAGATAAAGGTAAATGAAGTTTAACTAAACTTAGGATCATGAAATACGTTTAATTGAACATATATTTAAATATTCTTAGAACGTTTAAAACTTAATATAATGAATAATATTAATAATATAAAGGCGCATAACCAATCCATTTATTTTCCTAAAAACTTGTCTCGAAGAGAGCGTTAATTATAAACCACACTTTATATTCTTTTAGCTTAGTTATTTTGAAATAGTCAAACTCTACTAAAATTGTAATATTTTACGATTAATCAAGTTGTAGAAGCATTGAAGTTGAATGCTGACAAGTATGTATTCAAATTCAAATTTAATCAAAATTTCCGTTTATTTAGCATGAGGTCTTCCGTCATGCAACCCCGGAGAAATCAATTTTTTCATTTTCCATGGGTACTAAGGTTGAAAAATGTAGGATACTTTGTTGTATTAGTTATATTCTATATTTTACATAGCTTGATAAGACTATATTAAGTTACAATTATTAAAGCTGAAATAATAAATATCATTCTACTATACTGTTTCTATTTTGGACGAAAACATTACACAAAAGGGAAGCCAAACTTGTCTTCTTACAGCTTAAATAAAGATTATGAGTTAGTAAGGTACAATGGTAGTGAAATTAACGACTTACTCCACATCTGTTGTCAGACAAGAAGTTTATACATTTAATAGTGTGATAATATTTAGAGAGCAATTTCAATGCAAATCTTGACACTATAAATGTGCCGCTACTAACGTTTCAATTCTTTAAGGTAAATTAATTTCTAGTGTAAAACATCAAATAAATCTATTGAACCTTAAATTTCTTATTTAAGGTCCATTTATTTCAGAACTGGAACCCATGAATACATTAACCACTAAAAAAATTACAAGTTAAAATTAAAGTTACATTTAATAAAAAGTATGCTTCATTTACTAATTATTTTCTTATAACAGGAACGCACGATGAACGCAGCATTCAATTATGTGTTTCAGAGCATACAATCAGTGATTATAATTGTAACATTAGTTTATAATTATAGAGGACAGCTTTTTTATTCCAATACTAATAACCTTAAATAAGTATAATCAATATAATCACATTTTTGTCAACCAGTTAAATTATTTTATAAATCCTATTACCTTTCACTTTGTGTGTTACACTCTTGAATATCAACACACGAAACTTAAACAAAGTTCTAAATATCTCAATAGCTCGTCTGGAAAAACTAATTTGCAGAGAGCATATTTATGTATTTATAATTTGCATTATAATTTGCATGTTGATTTTGGTCAACACAACGAACTTATACTGTAATATTTACATATCACGTATTTTAGAATTTATTATCTCCTAAGCCCAATATCTTCTAGCAGTTCTCACAGCATAAACCATGATAACACAAAGGCGTCCCTTCAAATGGCATGGTTTTACTGCTGGCTTTTCCGGGACGTTGGAATGTACAGTCCGGTCGGATGTGCAATACATCTTCATATATATTGTTCATAAAAATATTTGGTTTTATTTTAAAAACGTCCATTTGCTTTCTTTGGCTTTTTAGATTCACTGACTTTTTATTCCTTGTATACTAAATTTAATTGTTCGGATAAACGTCAGGCGTGATGAATGGTTAGCTGATGTATTAAATTATCACTAACATTTATCATTTATTTTTATATACTAAATTTTATGTTACGTATTTTAAAATTCAAATAATTTTATGAGTCTTATTTTAATGTATTAAAATAAATTATTTAACTTTTTTGGTTCTATTTTAACAACTGTTAATTTGTAAAATTAATTCAATTATTTAAAAAAATTACTAATTTTAAATATTTTATTTCTTTATGCTAGTTCAATAATTATTCTGTATTAAGAAGTTCAAGGATTTAGGTCTTTAAATACTTTGGCTTTAACTGAATACTAAATTTGACTTAAGACTAATAAAAAAGGAAACTAATAGTAATACTAAACAATAAAATTCCGTTTTGTTACTAGAGACCCAATAAAACTCCTACGCTAGTTTTTGCAGTGGTTTTCTGAATATATATTTCCGTGTTTGAAGATGCCAATATTGGAAACATAAATAAACCTTAAGAATCTGTTTACATGAAGAGGAATCACTTGGTGAAGAACCTTTTATATTTTCTAGACGTTTTCTTACAAATAATAAAATTGGTTACAGTTTCTACATTCTCTCATTTTACTTACTTTTTTATTTTATATTCAACTTTTATCCCGAAAATAAATTTTCTCAAAAAGAATTTCAGTGTTGTATTTGCATCACATGTTATATTTACATCACATCATATTAACTGTACCAAAATATAGCAATTCGATTTTATAATTTAATCTGAAAAAAATTAAAGATTGTCATGATATACCTGTATGTTGTGAACTATAATATGTATTGCATCTCCTAGACCTTGTTCTAAAGGCCACAAAAGTAAAAGTAAAATGTTAGCAGCAATTTAAAAGTTTTGTTATTGAATGTTACTTATATATTTCGTTGTTATTTGGTAATTTGTTTCCAATGTAGTATAATATACCAATGAATAAGATCAATTGTGCTCCACTTATATTTCATTCCTATCTCTATAACAGGAAAGCATTTATGGAAATATTTTATGAAATTTTCTAGCAATCCATTTAGATCAATTTACACAAATTTGCAACAATAATATTACTTTATTCCACTGGAACTGCATGTTAAAAAAATGTAAATAATACTTTCTGTAAATAACAAACAGATATGTATGTTCACAGTAAAAATTGTGAGGCACAGGTTATTAATCAACAGTTTTTAGAAACAAATCCTTAAATATCAAAGCTCTCAAAAAATTGGACATACTGTGTATGAATGATACTGGTGTAGAGCGTGGGCTGGGATTTAATATTGCATGTTTGTATTGTACGGTAGTGAGCTTCGAGCTGAAAACATAAACCAGGCGCCTAGAATTATTACTTCACTTCATAGCTGCAATATTATCGTAATCTTTAGTACAAGAAAGTGGACTATTATAACTGTCTTTAAGTATAAATAGCAGCAGAAACAACATTTTGTGAAAATGAGAGATGGGACGAAGTGGAGTTTTTCTCAGTGTATTCATTATTTATTACAGAGGGAAAAGTACAAATCCAGAAGAAATTTAACGTACATTAAGTGTGATGCTAATTTCTTCTTTTGACCACCAATTTAATAATTTAAATTATTTATAGTTTGTACTTTAAAAATATGGCGCTTTAATTTTGCCCTCACAATTTAAGAAATAAATATAAACTCGTATTTGATCAATAAAATCAAACGCAACTGTTCAGGCAGTGATCCCTGAGTGTCTGATCGTCTCGGTAGTTCGCTACCTGCGCAGCGCATAAAGCTCTCGCCGCCGCGGCGTTGTACCTGTATGTACCGCAAGAATGATCAATGTAGGATTAGTGTCGAACAACTCATCCTTACCCATTGTCCAGGGAGGGCTATTTATTGGCGTTAAATGTGAGCATTATTATTATAGAGCAGCTTTGAACCACGTGACTAGCACGTATAAGCAGATACGATCTGGAATGTCTGAAATGACGAAATGATGTAATTCAGGATAAAGTGACTTCGTTTTATAAAAGAGTTGATAAAATGAAAGTTCTCCTTCTCCGAAGATTTTCTTTCTAAAAACCAGACTCTTTAATTGGCGTACTTCAGACCAGTCTAGAAAATGAAAGAAATTTGTGTTAATGTTTAGGTCACTCAAGTGTTTAGGGTTCCAAGATAGCGGAGGGAGAATGGGTGTTCTTCGCATTTTCAGCCACTAACTGGTACGTCTGTTTTTTTTTTTTTTTTTTTTTTTTTTTTTTTTTTTTGTAAATATTACTCACAGCTGATTTCGCTCTTATACTTTATATTATAAGTATAGAAAATAGCTTATATTATAAAAACAAATTTTATATATTTTTAATTCCAATGGTTTTATTTCATAATTATTTAATTATTTATCATTATACACACGTAATTATATATTATTACATATATGTATAGTAATAATTATTCTTGTTATACATACACGCAATCGCATATATAATAATATTAATAATAATACGATTATTTGAGTGTTTACAGCTG
>NW_025778759.1:0-33769 GCF_021130785.1 Homalodisca vitripennis
AATTTTGCGATATAACTTAAAGTATTACCTTAAATTAAGTAAGTATACATCATTAGTTTTTTTTTAATATGTCTCTATAAAAATACAATTAATTATATAATTTCTAAAATTGTTTAATATGTGAGCCACTATTAATTAGTTTTAAATTCGATTGATTCATTGCATTTATAAATTCATAAATCACAATTGAACCGGGCGCAGTCCAAAGGCGTGGGCATTAAAAGCGAATCAATTTGAAGGTTACTGTGAGATATCGTTAAAATCATAAAGAGCATTTCAAAGGGTTGAAGTTGACTCTCAACTTATCGACGCCAGGTTTGCCAAAGTAATTGAAAAGTAGCGCAAGCAAGAAGACCGTTTCGCTAAATAAACAGCTCTTTTCACTCTCCCGACAACTCTCTTGCTTTCTGCCTACCTTGAAAAAATAAAACTCCTCCCGTAATCCCGTAAGTAACTCTTTGTAGAGGCTTATTGCCTATTTTCTCTTTCTTACTCTACCCCACACTTCGGGTCCACGAAACATATTTATGTTTCTCATTTTATAAATTTATCACAACATTATTTGCAAACACACCCTGTAACAAACGTATTCTTACACACTCTCAAGTGTGTTGTGAAACCGGTACATCGCCGCTCGCACACCCACAGCAAACATCAGGGAAGCGCGCGCCCATGGTGGCGAACGGGATGCCGGATCAAAAAAAACTAGGTAGAAAAAAAGAACACACGTGGTCAGCATACTCAGGTTCATTTACTACGAAAAACACCTATCCTGTCAATATAAAAATATATGTATATATATACTATAAATAAATTAAAAAAAAAATAAAAGTGGCCTGCAGTAGTATATCTCAAACAAACCTCGTCAGGTGCACACCTGCATACAAAAAATTAGAAACGCCATAATTTGAAACAAGAAATGCCAATTCCACCCGGTATCCTTCGGCTAAGGGCGGGCTCCTAATGAAAATCCAAGAAATAACTAAATAATATCTAAAACTAACTTAAAATTAAATAACAAAATATAAACTATATAAATGGCAACAATAACAATAACAAATAAATAAATATGAGCAGGGTATCACAGAAGTTGACTAGATGAAATGTCCATCATGGTGGCCGTGCCTTCCCGCAGAGCGCAAGAGCGAAGGTTCTCTGCGACACGCACGCATGATGGAGACAGATGACAGGCGGAAATCAACTCATCTCTTGGACCTCATCAGTGTGAGGGGCCGTAGACTTAGCCGCACATGTTAGAAGGAGAAATGCTCAGCAAAACTTCCAAAAACACTTAAATAAATAAATAATAAATGGAGCTACTTCCAACTAGTACAGCACGGCTCGGAGTCTCTTCCACTCTGCCGGAAAGGCCAAACGCCTTCAAATGGTCAGTCGCCTCTGCAGCCAATAAACCACACACACACTATATAAAACACACATGAGCCGGGGAGATATAGGTATAGAACCCGGCTCAGACTCCCCCCCCAAAAGGAGGAACTCCCCTCTGTTAATTTCTTCAAAATGAAGAACCAAACGAAATGCCTCTCCCCCCAATGGTTGAAGAAAAATAAACCGGAAACCCTTAAAGTCTGCAGAAGGGGAAAACCAAGAAAAATCTCAGTTGGAGGCAAGAAAACCCTACCAAGAGTAGCGTGGGTACAAAGAAGAACACAGGAACCTTGATCAGGAAGAAGGAGCAGAGGTGATCAGTGCCTCTGGACCTAAAACCCTCCCGCACCAGACTAAAGAGAAATCACGGATGACTCCGGCAAGGCTTCAGATGGGATATGTGCGCCTTCCTGAAAATCTTCCCGGACTGAAGGATCTCCCAGTCGGGCAGTCACCGGAGTCAGAAACTTCAAGATGCGGTGGGGACCAGTCCACCTGTAGCAAAGTTTAGCAGCTCTTTTATCCACAGCCGAACTGACTGGGTGAGCCTTGCAGTAAACTAGATCCCCCACCTGGAAGGGATTGGCAATACGACCTCGGTTGTACTTCCTCCTTACTAATTCCCTAGCCCGAATGAGATTCCGCCTGGCTGCCTCCCAAGTGGCTTTCACATTGGGAGTACCAGGAGGTGGCAGAAGATCGCTAATTTTCCAAAGGTTCGCCAAAGGGTTGTTTGGCGGAAAGCCAAATAATAACTTGAAAGGTACCGCCTTGTGACTTCATGCTGGGCCGTATTAAAGGCAAATTGAGATCCAAGGTAGTTGTTGATCCCAGGTGGTCTGATTTTTCCGCAATGAAAGGCAATGAGAGCAGATCGAAGATTGCGATTAAAACCGTTCGGCGTGAGAAGGCTGAGGATAGAAAGGGGAAGTAGTCACATGGCGGATTCCGTGCCCAAAGCACATTCTTTTTAAAGATATTGGAGACAAACTGTGAACCATTATCGGAAACTAAGGTGGCGGGGATTCCAAAGTGTTGAAAGAAATGGTTACGAAGTGCTTGCACCGTGAGCTGCGCGGTAGCACTCCGCAATGGGAACAACCAAACAAAACTTGGAGAAGGCATCCACACAAACAAGTAGGAACTTATTTCCGGACTTGCTACGCGGGAGAGGCCCAACATAGTCAATGAAAAACCTTCTCCAAAGGTTTTTCCGCCACCTCAGATGACAAAAGACCCAACTTGGTATTTTGAGCGGGTTTGCTTAGCGAGCACAGTTCACAAGAACGTACTCGAGCTGCAATATCCCGGTCCATACCTTTCCAGATGAACTGATCCCTTAATCTTCCGCGATGGTCTTATGAATTCCTAGATGTCCGCCCACAGGAGAAGAATGAAAATACTGAAAGACCATCGGTACAAGAAAGCTTGGCAGCACTAACTTAGGTTTTCTCCGCTGCTTGTCACGGCAGCATAGAGCACCTCGGTACAGAAAATATGGAGGGTGGGCACCTCCGTTTTTTAAGCTCATTGATGATAGCAGTCAGCTCGGGATCCTTAAGTTGGTGTGGAACAATGTCCGAAAATGCCAGAGGGAAAGTCTAGGAGCAACGCCACAACATGGCGGCTCTGATAAATCCTGGTGGTCGTTGGGTAAGTGATACATGCGTGACAGAGTGTCCGCTATGATATTTTGGGTGTGCCTCGCACGTGCTGCACTGTGAACTTAAGGGCAGAAATTTGGACTACCCAGCGACCAATCTTCCCGAGCTGACGGGGGTGGGCAAAGGAGCCAAGAAAGTGCCTGGTTGTCGGTTTCCAACAAAAATTCTTTATGTTCTAGGTAACGCCTGAACTTGTTAATTCCAAACACGACAGCCAAACATTCCAGCTCATAAACAGAACAACTCTTCTTCTCACAAGGGGTTAACGTGCGTGAAGCATAAGCTATTGGGCTGCCGGATACCATCTACTTCTTGCGATAAAACAGCCAGCAACACGGCTAAGGAGGAAGCATCAGTTTGCAAGACGAACTTACGACTGAAATCAGGCATAGCCAAGACTGGAGGCTGCATCACTGCCTCTTTCAGCTGCTTCAAAAGCAGTCTGTTGCGCTTCACCCCACTCAAAACTTGGCACCCCTTTTTCCTAAGAGAGTTCAGAGGGGCCGCCACTTCAGCAACATTGGGGATGAAACGACGATAAAAATTTATCATTCCCACAAAACGGGCAATCCCCTTGGCATCCTTAGGAGGAGGAAACTCCCTGATTGCCTGGGTTCTCTCTGGATCAAATACAAACACCTCGAGAAGAGACAAGATGACCAAGACCCAGAAACGATATTTCAGGCTGAGCAAAACTCACCTTTCAGGATTGACGGTAAGGCCAGACTCTCGCAGCCTAGTTAGAACTTCCTCCAGATGAGTCAAGTGCTCCTCATAAACTCTCACTGTACACAAGCAGGTCATCCAGATAGTTGAACACGAACTTAAATTTGACATCATGAAAGATAGAATCCAGGAGTCTGGTGAGTGTTTGGGCCCCCACAGCCAAGCCCATTGGCACTCGGGTGAACTGGTACAAATTCCAAGGCACACAAAAGGCAGTGAGAGGTCGAGACTCGTGTTTTAGAGGAATCTGATGGTATGCCTGGTTAAGATCAAAAATGGAGAAATACTTGGCCTTACCAAACCAGTCGAAAGCAGAATGCAAATCGGGGAGAGGCACGGAGTCAATTTCTATCTGAGCATTGAGCTTTCGATAATCCAGGACCAATCTGGACTTCCCATTAGGTTTCGGCACTAGAAACGCTGGACTGGAAAAACTTGAGCAAGACGGCTCGATTACCCCACTCTTAAGTAAATCATCGATCATATTTCTCAGAATTTCCATCTTGGGCGGAGCAAGCTTATATGGATGGGAAACGTACAGGACGGGTGTCTGTAAGACGAATCTCGTATTCCAAGAGATTGGTCGTGCCCAGTTTTGTCAGTGAGGACTTCAGGAAAACGGGAACAAATCTGCCTTATGTCCTCAGCCTCTTTCGGCGTAAGATGTCCTAGTTGGTCAGGAGGAGTCAAGCTCTTATCTTCCATCTCTAAGGCAGCAGTCCCACGAGACTCGACATCTGAAAAGGGAACGAGCACCCGCCTGGCGAAAGCAAAGAAAACATGACTGGAGGCCAAATCCAAAATCATGCCAGTTTTTTCCGATAAAATCTGCTCCCAAGATGAAAGGAAAAGTCAGGTCCTTAGCCACCAAAAAGCTCCAATCCCAAGAGAAATAATTAATTTTGATGTGAATCTGGGCACTACAGATAATAGGTAAAGGTGTGCGTGAAGCAGTCCAGCAGATAAGTGAACTAGGCTCAACCTGCCGTATTAGCCCAGAGGATTTTAGATCTTCAAAAAACGACAAAGAGATCAGGCTGCGTGCTGACCCAGAATCAACACAGGGCCTTCTGCACCACATTCCCCACAAGCACATCCAGTTGTGGGCAGGTTGAGCGGGCAGCCCTTACTACTCCCTGCGCAGCCAGAAGCAGCAACCTCCCCTCTCGGCCAACGATGATAACTGTCCCCAAGTCTATTTCTTTCTGTTTTCTTTCTGTTCTGTATTAAACCAGCTACCCTTTTACCATCAAAATTAGGTACATATTTGCCCTCAGAATTACCTTTACGGCACGAGTCGGGCTTACTCGTCCGCAAGCTTACTAGTTTTTTTTATTAAGTGGACAAAACGGTCTAATATGTCCCACTTGCTTGCAGCCATAACAGGTAGGAGGCTGCCTACGGGAAGGAGCAGCTGCTGGCTCAGACTGCACCGGAGCATGGACCGGCCCCGGAGGCAAGTGAGGAAGATGCCTCGACATGGCCTCCCTTTGATCATCCGCATCCTGAAACCCCTCTAGAGATGATGGAGAGCCGGTCCAAATCCGCAAAAGATGCGGGACGGCTACAAAAAATCAAACGGGAGCGTTCTTCAGGTTTAATGCCCTCCAAAATAAGGCTCACCAACTCCGTTTCGCTCAAGCTCAAGCGCAACACCCGGGCTACATCCCGTATCTCCCCGACAAAATGGCTCAACGTCTCATCTGGTGCCTGAGGACGATAAACGCGTTCCACCCGCAAGCGCTCCCTAACCCGAGCAGGTACAAAGAACTCCAATATCTCGGCGTGGAACTGGTCAAAGGTGGCACCTCTCTTAAGGCAGTCTAGAAGGCGATCAAAAAGGGGCCTTAAGGAAAACTGGCGCTAAAATCTGCATAAGCATGGCATCTGTCATACCAGGAAATTCTCTCAGTTTAAAAACTTCCAGAAGAAAATGGATAAGTAAATTAGTGTCAAGTCCATCAACTCTGGGGAAGTGTTGTAACACACTCCCCAAAGGATGAGGCAGTTTGCCAAAGCTAGAAAAGGAAGGCACAACTATAGATGATGAAGCCTCAGCAGCCGGTTCAGGAGGGCCACTACCCATCGGAGACATAGTAACTCTGGGAGGCTCGAAAGAAGGAGCTGGAGGATGGTTAGCAAAAGTAATGGTAGTGGGAACCTCCGTTGGAGTGACAGCGGTAAATAGTACCCCCTTCTCCTTCACCGAGCGCACCTCACTCAAAACCATCTAGGGCTTGTTTTAATTTATTACTGGCCGAAAAAGCCCAACTTTTAATTTCAG
Organism: Homalodisca vitripennis; assembly: GCF_021130785.1. Taxonomy (NCBI): domain Eukaryota; kingdom Metazoa; phylum Arthropoda; class Insecta; order Hemiptera; family Cicadellidae; genus Homalodisca; species Homalodisca vitripennis. Next base: position 6,064 of record NW_025778759.1, read on the forward strand.
AGTCTAAACTAGGAGCCGACATAAGTAAAACTATTCTGTCACGCCAATGTAAAAGCTGAGATGCCAATCTAGCCTTTGCTGACCCGGACATGGGAAGTGACTCAAAATTAATATCGTCTTCCAATTCCTCCATTCGGGTTTTACAAAACTCAAATTCTGTGTTAATTTGGAACTCTGCATTCCAGCTGCGGTCCAACGCTATACAAGCCCGTAATTGAGCTCTTAATGCCCTCACATCTCCCTCGGGCGTCTGTCCTCTCGCCAGGACCTCGAAAACCAAACTCGGGCTTGCGTAAGATGTTCAGGCACCAGAGAGAAAAAGCCATACCAAACAATTAAGACAAATAAAATAAACAATAAACAACAGAGCGTACGCGCAAAAAAATTACTTAGTAACCTAAGTGGACTCAACTCACAAAAGGCTTACACTGACGAGGTCCAAGTGAAGAACTTAATACCTGCCACCTAATAGAAGGATACCCTGCAAATGTACACTAACCACAACCTACAAACACAGAAGCAATAAATATAACAAAAAACAACACATTGATAGGGGGAGAAGTAGAGTACAGTTAGATAAATTTAGCGGTTAAGCAATTTTAGAGTCCCTTGCTCCCTGCAAAGGGTAAGTCTGCAGGAAGCAAGACACTAAATACCAATTCCACCCGGTATCCTGTGCTAGGGCGAGCTCCTAATGAAAAAAAAGTTGTGTACTCTAACCTCCCCCTACCTAACACTAACCTACACCAACAAACAAAACCAGAACTGAGAGACAGCTGAGAGAGAGCAGCTAACCACGCTCTGCTACCATTGAAACCGGTACATCGCCGCTCGCACACCCACAGCAAACATCAGGGAAGCGCGCGCCCATGGTGGCGAACGGGATGCCGGATCAAAAAAACTAGGTAAAAAAAAGAACACCGTGGTCAGCATACTCAGGTTCATTTACTACGAAAACACCTATCCTGTCAATATAAAAATATATGTATATATATACTATAAATAATAAAAAAAATAAAAGTGCCTGCAGTAGTATATCTCAAACAAACCTCGTCAGGTGCACCTGCATACAAAAATTAGAAACGCCATAATTTGAAACAAGAAATGCCAATTCCACCCGGTATCCTTCGGCTAAGGGCGGGCTCCTAATGAAATCCAAGAAATAACTAAATAATATCTAAAAACTAACTTAAAAATTAAATAACAAAATATAAACTATATAAATGGCAACAATAACAATAACAAATAAATAAATATGAGCAGGGTATCACAGAAGTTGACTAGATGAAATGTCCATCCATGGTGGCCGTCCTTCCGCAGAGCGCAAGAGCGAAGGTTCTCTGCGACCACGCATGATGGAGAGATGACAGGCGGAAATCAACTCATCTCTTGGACCTCATCAGTGAGGGGCCGTAGACTTAGCCGCACATGTTAGAAGGAGAAATGCTCAGCAAAACTTCCAAAACACTTAAATAAATAAATAATAAATGGAGCTACTTCCAACTAGTACAGCACGGCTCGGAGTCTCTTCCACTCTGCCGGAAAGGCCAAACGCCTTCAAATGGTCAGTCGCCTCTGCAGCCAATAAACCACACACACACTATATAAAACACACATGAGCCGGGGAGATATAGGTATAGAACCGGCTCAGTTGTAGCGTATTAATCCCATCCAACAAACGATTTATACGAGTGTCCTTGAAATATTTAACACATGAGAATACAAAATATATTTATTATAACGTGATAGTAAACAAATTACAACCAATTAAATATTGGTTTGAATACATTAAAAACTTCTTAATTATGCAGAACGAAACACAGATACAAGAAATGAAACTAAATGATAACCATAACCACAACCATACATTATACAATTTTATTTAAAGAGATACCATATTTATTTTTAAAGAGTTATAACATGAAATACATATTTATTATAGAAGAATAAAAGCACTATTGAATGCTAATGTATCACCAGTTCTCAAAAAAACGGAGAAAACTATAATATAACCGGAGGGTCAAGGTCAGGCTTTGAAACTAAACAGATGATTGTCTATTAGCGCTGAGCGTTAGCAAAGCCTATCACTCGTGGTAATGGAAACATTTCAATTCTGTCTGTCTCTACTGGCCTATAGAATTCGCATTAAACTTGAAACTTTGCATTTCTTTCTGACTTCGATTTTGGAGCATGTCACTTCGTGAAATTTGGCTGATCATCAGTGAATAATTATTCGGTTACTATAATGGCAACGAGGAAGTAGCAAAATATATACAATGGTAGGCATTCTAAATACAATCATATGAGGTTTCTACTGTGTGAAATTTGTATTCATTGAGATGTACCGATGCATGTATAATGTAGCGAAATATCTAGGAAAAAGTTTTCACCTGTAAAAATGTATTCCTGCATTAAAATTCATTTTTACATAGTGAAGAATAATTTCTATGATGATCCACGTCCAACCATGGAATTTGGCTGAGCATTATTAAAGCCTTTATAAGTAAAGTTTTTCAGTTACAAAGAACCCTACCATGAGACGAGACGTATATGGTAAAAAATAAATACCTTTAACTAAACCAATACCAGTTCACCCAGGTGGCTGAACCAATATTTCTCTTTTGTCTTCCGTATATGTAATATTTTATTTTCTGTATGATTGTTTGAATAACCATTCATCTATTCACAGGACATCTCAAGGATGAAATGTAGAGGATAGCTTTGTGTGGTACCCTTACCTTGTACAATTAAACATGTTTATTTTTAAACTTTGAACTTGACTTTCAGTTATATTTGACTCTACAATTGGGAAAAGTGGGTAAGTCCACACTTACCCATTAAAAACCCATCGGGTGCATTACTGTCCTCTTTCATACCTTTTAGAAAGTTTTGTTGTTTTAATAAATTTAAAGCTTAATGGAACTTTTATCAAATCAACTTGAGATCTAATATACAATCATAAACAAAATGCTCTGATAGCATTAAAAACTTAATGCAATAACAATAAAATTATATTTATATATATATATATATATATATATATATATATATATATATATATATATATATATATATATAAGTAGATAGTAATATGGGGTTCCTGGCGCACTTTCGGAGCCGACCGAAAAGCAATGTAAAATACTGTTCAATGTACCATAAAGGAAGCTGAGAAATAACACAGCAAATCTCAATGAAAAATTAACCGAATCTACAGTCGTTCGTCTCCAAAAGCGATCGGTACATTACTATCTACTCTGTGGAATGAAAAATTAACCAAATCTGAGCTTCTACTTTCTTAAGCTGTGCTTTGTAAAATGTTATCAAATCTGCTACGAATAAAGGATTTATCTTAATAAAATTTAATCAATTTAAAACATTTTTACTAAAAACATACTGTACTTTAATAAAAAAACTTTTCTACTAAATAAACAACATGAACTCACCAAGCTCTCTTCAGTTTCTAGCATTTCAAAAACTTACAAAGAAAGACAATTTTAACGAGTTCAACGAATTACCAAAACATTTTAAAGAACAGTTGATACTTTCCTTAAATGATACAGAATTCAAAGAACTTGTAAAGTCTTTTGCAGAAAAAAACGTCTAATGGAGTGTTTTACTATCGGCAAAAAACTAAAAAAGTAAGGGATTACATATTTAATATAATTACGAAAGATATTGAAAAGAAAGTAAAAAATAAACAAACAGAGAGTTTTCATCGTTTTTTTATGACATTTTTTCCCATATTATACGTTCTTTCAAGATAATCAAGACTTAATTGATGAATTTCTTAGGAATTTTTGTGAGTATCAAGATTTATCAACACAATTCATTAAAGAGCATTATAGAATTTTTCTTTATAGAATATAGCCACATTTTGTGTGAAAACTAAAGGTATTACTGTAGATAATATTCCATGTGATTCCTATGAAGAAAGACACCAACTATGGTTATCAAAACAGTACTATGACGTGGGGAGGGACTGCAAGTTTTAGAGTTAAGACTTTATTCTACAAAGTTAATTGTTATAATTTCTTTATCTTTTATAGTCTTCTTTCCAGTAACAATCAAGTGTAATTTTTCATTTTTGTTTTAATTCTTTAATCTTTTTCTCATCCAAAACAGTCAAAAATCTGTTCGGCAAGTGTACTTTACAATCTTCCAACTCGGCAATTATTGTAAACCCGAATTTATCTTTCATTTTCTCCAAATTCAAGATTCTATGTTTCTTCCTTTCTTCCAATTCATTTAACTTCTTATACTCTTTAAACTTACATTCTCCAATATCATTTAACTCTTTCAAGAACTCCATTTAAATAGAAAAAATTTAAAGACGGAAAAAATGAAATTTGCTAACAATCACTCGAGAAGTCGGGGAGAATGTGAGTAAAACCGCATTCTTTTCACGAGGTTCTTCGTTTAATTTCTCCAAATGTACTATAAAATCATCAAAGATTTCAGGCTTTAAAATCGTAATCAAATTCAATATCCAAATAGTGAAAGATTATAGGTAAAATCTTTTCATAATTAAACGTGTGTATCGATACCTACAAACCTAATGTATTCTTTGAAAAGGAAAATAATTTTGTCAATGGTTCCAAGAGATAAGTAAAAATTTTTATTCTGTTTTCTAAATTCTGTAACAAATTTTGTTTGCTTCTTGTCTCCGTATTGTAATTTTCATAAGCAGATTATTCAAATGTGTTAGTTTATTTCGAAAATTTCTTAGGTTTAGGTCTTTCGTACAAAATTAAATTACAACCTCTACAAACTAAATATCTTTTATCGATAATTTCTCCTCTATTAGAACACTTGTAACAGTTGGCATTAATACTCTTCCATTTTAAACAGAAAGATTTTTTGTTTAAATGGAGATTATGGAACTAAGTCTGCCGAGATATAAATTTTTCAACGCAAATGTTTTGTGTTTACATTTCTACAACAGAGATAAATAGAAATAATTTCATTCTATTGTACAACTATTTAGGATATTATGTGTACGATTATAAAGATTATTACGGGAGAAATCGGGATTTTTCAGTGGCGAAAGAGTATATTTTTGAAATATTAGAAGGAATGAAAGAGAATAATATGAACATCATTAACTACTGAATTTCTCTAATATCATTCTTAATCACATCATAGGCTAAAAATTTCTCAGAGACAACAACAACATAACAAATCGCGTTTGTAACAGCTTTTTGAAAATCCATATTGATAATTATATCGTTCTTTGAACCAGAAATATTTGTCAAACTCTTTGTTGTATCAATGACATAAATAGGTCTATTCGCTAAAAATTCTTTAGGATTGTAATACATTTCCTTATTATTACAGTAAACTTTCTTAAAATCTTGATACATCTGATACATGATTCTGAAAAGACCTCCGGAAATGTTTAAATTTTGTAATTCATCTGGATAATAAGAACCGTTCAATTTTACTCTGATATTTTTTACATCCAAACTATCAAACTTTGAAGGATTTTTTTCTTGATTATTCTGTCTATCTGTTTGAAAACCTATGATAACGAACTTGGGATTGAAGATATTTCTATAAATATTTGTGATATCGAACGAATAAGTTGTTCCGGAAATACCTTTTTGTTCAATACATTGCCAATCTAGAAAATTAAACATAATGTTTTGACTTTTTGTAATTTCATCAATCAACCTAATTTTACTCGTGGTTTTATAATCAATCATTGGAACTCTAATAAAAAAATCTGTAATTGTTATTTTTCCATCAACAGGCATAACATTTCCAGTTGCAGTCTTCAGAATCACATCATCGTCTTCTGCTCTTATAAAACTTAGATTAAAATCCTCCTTTATAGATCGGAATAGTAACATTTTCAAAAAATCCTAATCCAAAATGAGATAAATTTCCAGCTGCTTCAAAAACACCAAATTTAAAATCTGATTCAAAGCCATTAGAAGTTTGAGAAATAACATCACTTTTTGAATACGAAATAGTTCCTTTAATTGTGCTTAATTGGCCACAGTTTTCGACTTCTTCTATCAATTTATTGTGTTTTCTTACTTCAATCTTAGAAAATAAAAACGGTATAAAATTATCGATTAATCTAACATTATCAGTTCCAAGATATGCTTGACCATCTTGTTTTGTTAAAGTTCCAGAAATATAAAACTGGAAGTTAGACGAGCAAAAGTTATCTCCAAAATCAATATTAAACTCAGTTCTTTTATTCGGTTCATTCAAATGTTGTTTACTAATTGGATAGAAATTTTTAAACTCCGCCCTTTCAATATCACTAGCATATTTTCTGTAGTCCGCCATTTAATAAGAGAAAATTTAGAAATTTTAAACATCGTGTATCATTTTTTCATCGATCTAATGTACGTTTTTATAAGAAAAGATATAAATTTTAGTAAAATAATTAAAAAGATTAGAGTCATTTTTAATGATCTACTTCGTCATATTCAGGATTCTCTTCCTTAAATTTTGCGATCTCGGTCACATATTTCAATAAAATCTGCACAGGATAGTAACCGCTTATCTATAATATTGTTCCAATCAACTGTATCTTTATTTTCATCCAAAAACTTTATACTCAAGTGTTGATAGAGACAAAGAACAGACATATGATCTTTTAATTGATAATGTATATTTTCTTGAATGAACTCTGATGATAAAGTTTGATATTTAGCAATGTTATACCAATTCAATTTGTTTACGTATAATCTCATCATATCTTCGGATAATTCATATTTTTGAGAAATGTCATCCCAATGTTCTTTTTTTCAAATCTCTTTCGTGTTGCATGATAAAAAGATCGAAAGCACTGTAATGTCCCGCCATCTCTATTTATTAGGAAAAAATTTCAAAATCAAGTTTTTATAAATTGGCTCTTTTTTGCGTTACATTCAGCACATTTTCCAGAAATTCTCTTAACTCCATTGATGTTTGCATAGTATTTTATATCATTTGTTGCAGTTTTTTCTTTACATCTCACACAATATATGAGCGCCATTTATATAAGGAAAATTAGTCATCATAGCCGCCTAATCCATTAAATCTGTTATCAATATTTTCAAAAGTTTTATTAACATCTTCTTTAAATTTATTAAAGTTTTCTTCTAGTTTATTTACTTTATCGAGATATAAAGAGTATCGATCATCTATTCTTTTAAGTAATTCATTATTATGTGTTACTTTCTCATTGAAACGTGTATTAAAATTTTTAAAAAAGTTTATTTTCTCATTGAAACGTGTAGCAAAATTTTCCAGAATTTTTGTAACTGTTTCATTAACATTATTTTTATATGTATTAAAGTTTTCTTCTAGTTTATTTACTTTATCAAGTAATTCACCAACATCGTCTACTGATCTTTTACTTCTTTCATCAAGTTTTTCATAGACTTCTGTTGTAAAATCTTTAACATGCTGTTTATGATTCTCATAATTTTGTTTTAGTTCATTAAACATTTTAATAGGATCTTCTAATTGAATCATTTACAACAACATCAAATGGATTAATTCCTTTACTAACACCGCTAATTCTTTTTCCTTTAAAATCTAAGGCATTTTTAACATTCGGATCATGTAAATCAACAATATCGATGTTTTCTGATAGTTTTAGAGGTTTTAAAATTTGTTCTTTAACAACAACATCATGTTTGTCAATACCAGGTCGAACACCGACAATTCTTTTCTTATTAGCCAAACTAACATAATTCTTTTCAACTTTGATCGCTTCAGTAATTTTATCAGCTTTTTCGATATGAGACATTAAATTGGTAAATAATTTTTTTACACCATCATCAACTTCTTTTTCCAATGTTTTTATTTTATCAGCAACTTCATTTGAACTCATGAAATTTGCAAGTTTGTTATCATATTCTGCTTTAAAATCTTCAATCTCGACAGCAAACGTATCTGAATCTGGAAGGTTTTGTAATACATTTTCTAACTTGTTATCAAACTCATTTCTCAAACTATCAAAATTCAAACTATTATCTACATTTTGAATAATTTGTGTTCCAAATACGTCAAAAATATTTTGTGAATCCATATTTATTAAGCAATAATTTGTTAACAACTTCTTTAAAATCTTTACCAGTACTCAGTTCATTCAAAACAAAAACACATAAATGACCACAAATTGGGGGATCTTTATAGTCTTGAATCTGAGAATCATTGTAGTAGACGCTTGATTTTTTCAAATATTTGATCAATTCTATCGGCGGTTTGTCCTCAATTCTTCCATACGAATCAAAATAACAGGCATTCTTATCATTCTTATAATAACAAACCCAATGCGTTCCACTTCCCATAATCGAGTCTAAATTCACAATTCCACATTCAAATTTCTTAACTTTTTCAGGTAATGTATCGCGCATAAAAATTCCTCTAAAATGTTTAATGTTTTTGCAGATTTCTTCCAATTCTCCGAATGTTAAGGGTTCAAATTTTTTTTCCGATGTTTGATTTCACGTAATTCAAAGTTTTTTCATCTAATCCAGATCCTGTAACATCTTCCAACTCTTTATCTAACCAATTTAAAATGTTTCGAACAATAGGAATCACATCCTTTTTAACGATTGGAGCAGCTTTACGAACATAAGGAACAACATTTTTAACAACTGGAATATTTTCTCCAAAATCTAATAAATCTTTCAAAAGTCCACCATTTTTGAGTTCTTTCAACTGATTATAAGAAAATTCTATTCTGGTTCCTTTATTGTTTTTCTTATGTTTTTTCGAGTTTATTGTATTGTCTATTTGTTAAAAATATCTTATCTTCGCCATTTTTTAGTTGATCTATTTTAAATTGAATACTAACGGGTATTTTCTTCTTAAAAGCGGATTTTATTTTTTCTTTCTGATTTTTGCTGAAGTTTACGTTCACCTCCATTTATATAGTTAAAATTTCAAGTTCTCTTCGATTCCCATTCCTAGTTCTCTCTTCAAAAACATTGCTCCAGCTGTTGGAAGCGCAACAAATCTTTCACCTAAACTAGCATCTTTTGATAAAAATCTATCCATTGCCTTATCTTGCAAAACTTTATCTGCGATATGTCTGGAATTTGTGTCTCTATGTTTTGCATAAAAAATATCGTGTTCCATAGCAGCTTGATCTAATTTATTTATACCAGGATCTCCTCTTTTTTCGAGTTTTGTGCCAGGCCCCAGATACTGATAAGTTGGTACGTGTAATTCAAAAGGTAAATTGTTGATAAAATCATTCAAAAGTCCACTACCCTCAATCATAGATGAACTTATTGCCGGCAAAACTCGTTTTAAATATTTAATTCCATCAGGTTTTTCAATCATTTCATCAAGTTTGTTCGAAATAAAATCTTTAATCGCTTTCTTTTCGTTCAAAAAATTGTTGTTTCCAGCCTTTTCTTGAGCATAAATATAATTAATAATTCCATCGAGTTTTGTCAAATCGTCGATATATCTGTATTCAATCTTATTATCACTGTATTTTCTTACACCTGATCCTTCGATTCGTTTTTTCCCAAATTGGTTTAATCAAATTGAGATATTTTTTACCTTTACTTGACTTTGGTTTCTTAGTTGATGGATCATTATTTTTGTAAATTGAATCAGATTTCCATAAAATTTCTGTATACTTTTTCAAGTCTTCTTCAGAATATAAACCGTCTTTTGGAACATCAGTGCCTGTTAATAATCTCCATAAACCTTGAGTTCCTTTATATGTTTTATCTTCAATAATTATATCATTATGTTCAAAATTCACGGGTAAATTTCCAATCATAAAACTTTTCTTTTTTCTGTCCCAATACAAACCAAATTTATCATCCTTTGCTCTAGGAAGAAATTTTTTACCAATTTCACCAATTATTATATCCGTTGTTCCAGGACTTATTGGTTCAACTATGGTAGAGTCTTCAATGATTCGAGGTCTAAATGGTGTTGAAGATGGTAATTTTGGCAATTCAAACTCAGATTCTGGTATCGAAATATCAGCAAATTGTCGTACAACTGGAACCAAATTCATCAAATTTTGATTATCACTTAAAACATTTTCAATTTTGCCCTCAACGTTTTTTTATTGCAGAAGTTACAGGTTGATTAATTTTTTGAATAAGTTCTTGTTCTTCTTCATCCATTCGAATCTGTTCTTTAAATTCTTTGATTAATTTCTTTTCTATTTGATCAAGTTTTTTTGCTTCTTCTGAAGTTACGTTCGCCATTTATTTAGGAAAATTTTGAAACGTAAACGTGGAACGTGGAAACGTGAACACGAAACGTGAACGTGGAACGTGAAAACACGAACGTGAAACACGAACGTGAAACGTAAACACGAAACGAGAACACGAAACGTGGAACGTAAAACGTGAACGTGAAACGTAAAACGTGAACGTGGAACGTAAAAAACGAGAACACGAAACGTAAACGTGAACGTAAAAACATGAAAACAACTAGATTATCACACGTTTATATTGGAAAATTTATTCAAATATTTGCCATTTTTAGGCTTCAAAGTTAGATTAATAGTTAAAAATCCATAGTCTTCTTTCCAAATTTTATCACATAACTCAATAAAGTGGTTAAAACTCATATCAGATCCCACATAATTGTTGTAAATTTTTCTCGAATAGTGATCGTCTTGCTTAAAAACACACAACATATTCAGGTTATTTCTTATAACTTGTTTATCAACCTTTGAAAAGCATTGGGAAAGATAGATACAAGATATGTTTTTGTGACGGGACATTACGAAATATTTCTTAATAACGTCCTGATTTTCCAAAATACAATCATCAAAAAACGATTAACGAATTGGGTTTACATTCGCTTAACGGAACTATGTCCTCAGAAGCATTATAAAAATGTGATATTTTTTTGTTTAAGTTTTTCTCAATATTTTCAAATCTTTCTTGTAATTTTTTATAGGCGTCTTGTTCTAACATTTACTAAAAACATACAAATTGGAATAAGGAATCAACCTATTGTAGATAAAATTCAATAATAAAGTTGTTTTTCCACATCCACTTGAACCAACAATTAACAATCTGATTGGTTGATCTTTCTTATTTTCTTCAAACGTTTGAAGTTTTATCTGATCTTTTTGCTTTAAAAATTTCTCCATTTAAATAGAAGATTTTCATCTTGAAGCAACGCTTGCGAAAATGAAGCTGTTCAAGTTGACTTCAGAAAGCTCTAAATTAGTTTTAAACTTGGAACATCCTATACACTTAGAGGAAGAATCAAATTATTTTATCGGTTTAAGCGGTTTTTATTCTGACAATTTTGTAATAAATATTAGTGAAAGTTCTCCTTATTGTATAGGATTTAGTGAGAAGAACATAACAAAATATTATGGTTTAAACAAAGGATATTATACTTTCGATCAAATTAAAAATTCCCTTAAAAATTATCTGAAAAACATTCAAACAATCAGATAAATCTTTAAACTTTGACGAAAAACAAAGTTTGAAATGCAAAAAAAATTATCTCTCTAATAAAATTCAAATAAAATCACCAGTAAGAATAATGTTTTTCAGCAATTATTGTAGAATTGTTAGGGTTTATTCAAGAAACTATTGAGCCAAATCAGGTATATTTAGGAAATAAAACGCCAAAATTTAGACCGTTTGATGTAATTGAAGTACATTGTAATCTCGTTGAACCTAGTTTTGAAAATCATACCGAACATTTACACAAAGAATCTGAAATTTTGTACACTTTTTTCCCAAATGTTGCTTATGGATCAAAAATCAGTGAAAAACCGAATGAAATCGATTATATTCCAATTAGAAAAAATATGAAAAGAATTCAAAAAATCGTCTTAACTGTTCAAGACTCTGAGGGAAATTTATTAAATAATGAGAGTAAAACAACAATATATTTAAGATTGTCGAAAGAATGATGAATCAAGGGGAGCTATTGAATAGCTTACCTTCAAATTTTCAAGAAAACAACTTTTGAATGTATAAATTACAGGAGTCTATCCCATAGACCCCTTAACAATCTTCATCCTGACCCTGTTTTTATCAATGAATCTGGACTTTATACTGAAATAAAAATTACTAGTTAAATGGAGTCAGTTGTAGACCTACTCAACAATCAACTTACATTCAATAATAAAGACATTTGCACGATTGTTGACGAAAATAATGAAATTTGGTTTAAGGCTAAAGATGTTGCAGAAATTTTACAATATGAAAATACTAGACAAGCTATCATAAATAATATTGATAATGACGAGAAAATAGCCTTTAAATATATAAATTACAAGAGTCTATGCCATAGACCCTTTCAAAATCTTCATCCTGACACTATTTTCATTAATGAATCTGGCCTTTATTCTCGAAATACAAATTACTAGTTAAATTTCTTTTCTATCTAAATGGAGTCAGTTGTAGACCTACTCAATAATCAACTTAGATTTGAAAACAAAACATATCTTTACAATTGTCGATGATAATAATGAATTTTGGTTTAAAGCAAAAGATATTGCAGAAATATTGGAATTTAAAAATACGATGAAAGCAATTAGAGATCACGTTAAAGAAAAATATAAAAAAAGCTTCGATAACATAGATTCAGAAGGGGGGAACGAATCGTTCTTACCTTCAAACTTTCAAAAAAACACTATTTTTATTAATGAACCGGGCATATATTCTTTAATACTGAAATCTAAAATGAAGATTGCAGAAACGTTTCAAAATTGGGTTTTAGAAGAAGTTTTACCGAGTATTAGAAAATATGGCGAGTACAAACTTGAAAACGAAAATAAGCAGTTAAAAGATGAAATAAAAAAGTTACAAATTAAAGATGAAATGAAATCATTGAAAATAGAGAATCAAGAATTGCGAATGGAATTAATGAAGAGAGATATGGTATGTAAAGATTTTGATAAGAAAAAACACCATGTTTTTGTGTTAATTAAGAAGAATCACATGTGGGAATGGCCTTATTACGTTATCAGAGCTCAGAAACGAGAAATACCAAACCGATTAAAACATCTAAAAATAAATTATCCTGAATTAGAGATTTTGTTCATTGATGACGAACCAAATTCTATCAATCTGTATAACCAAATGAAAGAATCTTTGAATATTTTATACAACGGAAATCATTTTACTACAAATATGGCAGCATCTCGACTGATTTATAGAATATCTAAATTACACGATGAAAATGTTAAACTCTCGACTTATGATATTTTGTTTGTAAATGTTTAGCATAACTAGGTAACCATCGTAGAATTTTTTTTTCATATTCACAAGGCATTTCGTTTTTATAACTTTCGCTGAAAATTTTTTTAGCACAATCTTTGCAAAAAGCATCTTTTCTATCTTTACTATACTGCCAGTTATTAAATTCAGAAATATTTTTAATTTCTTTACAAAAGTAACACTTTTTCTCTTCTAAAGTTAATTTGTTCATTTTATCATATAATTCCTTACAATAACAGTCTTTTCTATTCTCTTCTTGACACTTTGTACATTTCTTTTGAGACTCCATTTATATAGAAAAAATTATTACACGATGAAAATGTTAAACTCTTGAATTATGATATTTTGTTTGTAAATGTTTTTGATAATTATTTAACCATTTTTATAGTTCTTCCACATTCACATTGAGTATCTTCATAATATAATCTATGGTGATTCTTCTTTACACAATCTTTACAATATGAGTCTTTCTTATCTCTACTATAGTGATCACTATTAAACTCTGAAATTTTTTTAGTTTCTTTACATTTAAGACATTCTTTATCTTCCAAAGTTAATTTTTCTATTTTATCATATAATTCTTTATGATATTCCCTTTCACAATCTTTGCAATTATAATGCATTCCATCTTTCCTATTTTTATCTTTATAAAATTCATTTAAACCTTTAAATTCTTTGCACTTTGTACATTTCTTTTGATGCGCCATTTATATATAGAAAATTTATATTACAGTTTTGACTTCTTCAATTCATATTCATAAAACTTTCCGGTTATTTCTTCATTATTTAAATCTTTTATACTATAAGTTACAGGATCTGTGTTATTAATTTGATAAATCACAAAGATTTCTCTTGACCAATTGTTCTTATATTTGTTCGAAAATGTTTGTTTTTTACTAACAATTCTTACATGATCATTGACTTTAAATTTAGTTTTCGTGTGAATTTCTGGTGGAACATACTTAAAAACCGACTCTAATAACTCTTTTTCTGCATCCTTATCTACGTCTTTCGGTTTCATTTTGATTGTGCTGTGAACTGTATCGTTATAATTGTTTACGATTTTTGAAGAATATCGATCCATTTAAAGTTTTTATTAATCTCAAAAATTACTTTCATTCTCTCATTTTGAGTTCTGTTATATCTCTCTACAATACTTGATTTCTCTTCGTTTTCAGTATGATAAATCTTAATGTTGTATTTCCTCAAAACATCGTTAAATTCTTTATTTTTAAACTCTAAACCCTTATCTGTATGAAGTAGGTTAGGAGGTTTGTGATTGATCCTTATGGCATCTTTTACTATATCTTCGAAAGCTTTTGAAATATCCTTGCCGTTTTTTCTTTTGATAGCTCTTGACCAAGCATATTTTGAGAAAGTATCAATAACATTTAACATATACTTAAATCCATCATTTTGATCTGAATAGTTAGACATTATAACTAAATCTGCTGCCCATAAATCGTCAATTCCTAATGTTATAATTTTTCTCTTTTTAAACTTTTTTCGTACTGGTGCATGAATTTCTCGAGCTTCAATCTCTATCTCATCTTTAGTCTTCAATTCTTGCTTAACAGGTTTTGGATTTGGATTCTTTATAAACTTACTCTTGTTTGTCTTACATTTTGAACATTTTGCAGCAATTCTATACAATCCATTTTGAGTTTGAACGATTTTATAATCTATATTTTTCGTTTTCTTTTTACACTTGTGACAGTGAATTAAATCATCTTCCATTTACATATCAAAGTTTCCAAGTTTGTTTAAACTCTTCTAAAATATCTGTTTTATATCCATACGGTACTGTATCGATCTTATTTTCTAGGACAATTCTCTTATCATCTTTAGCGTTCAGTGCCAGCTTGTTTATGGTAACAGTGTACAACTCATGTTTATAACTTTTGATGACTGTCATCTCCCTAAATTCTTCTTTATCTTCGAACAAACATCTCTTCAAGTTTTCGATATTTATTGTTTTATTTACAACGCTTCTCTTAATTCCTTTACACCTAACTGGGTTTTTATCTAGATATTTGTACGAGTACATCTTAGACCTTAAACCACAAAATTCTTCTAAAACTTCGCTATTTAACTCATCTTTGAATTTCCCTATTACCTTCTTATTTTTAGTAGTGAAACATTCATGATCTTTTGGATAATCACTTGTATCAAAGTCATCTATATTTTCTTTAATAATTTTAAAAGGATCTCGTTTCAATTCTAGAAAATAACTGTCTGTATCCATGTAACACAGATTCAAATCTGGATCAAACTTCTTTAATTTGTTGTAATAAAACTCGTACATTAGCAATTTTGAGAGGTCGAGAACTGAAAATCCTATGTAAATCGGTTTGTTAAATTTAACCTTTTGTTTGTACATGTGACTCGCTATACAGTTGTCGTCAAAGATGTTAAAGCATTTGAAATTTGTTTTCTTAGCTTGTTTCATTGAAAATTCTTCATTTCCAAGCTTAATATCACATCTGTTTCTCACATTTTCCATAGATTTTCCAAAAACTGAGTTGTTCATCAGCTTATAAAAGTCCTTTTCAAAGTCGCTTGTAGCTTTGGTTCTCATGTTTGTGTTAAAATCAATGTATTCTTTCATAAAAGGCTTCTGATCGAATGCAATAACTCTATTCACATGTTTCAAAATCATACCTTGTTCCAAATAGAACTTCAAATTTCTCGAATGAACAACGTATTCAGTTTTATCCAGTAGAGTTGTGCAAAGTTTGTTTTTAAAATGTTCTGGAGCAAGAGGTAAATCCTTGTGATGTTCGTGTAAATTTGTTGGATATCCAAGATCGACTTCGAGAATATAGCCATAATCTTCGTCGCCAGTGAGTTTCTAAAATTGTTTTTTGCCACTCTTCTTTTGTATACGTTTTAGGATCCATCCACTTGATATCACTAAACGGCAGTTTTTGCATAAGACCATACCCATAAAGGTTGTTTGCATCGAGATAGAGTAAATAGTTTTCGGGCTTTGTCTTATCAAAATCTTTTAAATATTTGTTATTTGCTTTCACATATCGTTTTAATACACTGAGAAATGCCTCCGCGAATACCTTTTTCGATCATCAAATACATATTATAATCACTAATTAATTGTAATTCTATCTTCGTTAATTTTAACATAGCATCCCATGCAAGACTGGGAGCTGTTAGATAGTGTGCCGGATCGAGTTTATAGCAATTCAAACAAATATTCCTAAAAATTTTCAAAGATATCAGCGAGCAATAGAACATCTTGAATGTTATAGAGATCAGAGTAATTTCCTAGATTTTTCTCTTTTAATTTTGTTCCAAACATTTAAGTAGTGTTGAAAATCTTTCTCAGATATGCTCTCATCTGTCAAAAGTGAATAGAAATCTTGAATTTCTCAATTCTTCTGTGTAATCAAGTTTTTCAATACTGTCGATAAATTCATAGGGAAATATTCCTTTTCCAGATAGAATTTTAAAAATCTCGTCGTCGTCATTTGGCTGTCTTTCTATTATCTCATTCAGTCCATCTTGTATAAAATGATTTGTATGTTTGAAGTCTTCTCTCTTTAGATTTTTAGCTAACTTTTCTATAGACGAGGCCATGAATCTGAACGTGTCTACAAACGAAAACTTGATGAATTTTCTTGGCTTATCACCTTCGAATTCATAGCCATATCCAGAATTTACAGAATAATTTATATATTTTTCATCGGTGTTTGCAATCAAATCAACATTTCCATATTGTTTAGCCAATTCTTTTATGTACAAATGAGTATCGTAATTTTGACATATTGTGGCAGAAAAACGGGAATATTCTGAGGAAATTTCAAATTTAGATTGCAACATGCATGAGCTGCGCCTCGAAACTTGCCGGTTAAATGACAATGATCTCTCACTTTATTATAACTCTTATCTTTCCAACTATCAGGAGTAAAACCATACTGAATTGACCCAACATCATAAGCAGACCATTCACAGATATGACAAACGTTTGAATTTTGATACGAAATTTCTTCTTCTTCTGTCAATGTCATAGGTTTCATGTTCTTAGAATTATATTTTTTCGCTATGTATTTCGATAATTTATTGAGTTCTTCAAACAATTTTGTCGGGACGTTTTTCAAATCTTCTTCATTTTTGGCACGATAACATATCGGTTTGTACATGCGATTGGTCACATTCGACACTAAATATAGAGTAAAACCATAAGGAATGTGCCTCTGAATCTTGGTTGTAGTCGATCTTTGTGGATTGTTCCTTGCATGTCGGAATTTTTTCTAATATGCTCTCAAAGTCCATATAAATTACGTACGGATGGTTAAATTTCTTTTGATAATTAGTAAATTTAGTTGTTTGACCTGGAAATGGCATAATTGGCTTACAAACTTCATGATTTTTACAAATTTCTAAGTGATCTGTTAAATCTCCAGATTTTGTAAAAATGGCTTAAACATCTTCTACACACAAAAATTTTCTTTCTTTATGTTTAGACAACTGCGAAGAAACAAGCTTATTTAAATCGGTTATCAAAACATAATGAGATTTATCATCTTGTTTAACATACAATAAATCAATGTTTGTTTCAGCGTCATATTTTTCAGAAATTTGTAACGGAACAATGTTAATATTTTCATCAAAACTGTAGACATTGATAGACCATTGTTGGATACTTATACTTGGAATTGTAGCTTCGTTTTTTCAAATATTTGTATATCTTTCAGAGACATTGGATACTCAAAACCTGAAAATATTTCGTCATTAACAAATTTTTCGTATTGCTTTACACGTTCACAGTCTCTTTCTGGTTTTTTCAATAGCACATCTTATTGAGTAAATAAAGCAAAAATCATCTCTATTTTTTATATTTATACAAGCTTTTTTATCTTTGATATTCTTTGGTACATCGATGTATGATCCTGCATTCATCATTTCGTGTTTGTTAAGGCTCAAAACTAGTTGTTTACAACTTTTAAATGTCCATCCGGAACCTTTATTTGGATTATTCGTTTGTTCTCGATGTGTTAATTTATTAAATTGCTTAGTAATAAAGTCGTTTACGTCAAAAGATTTCGTCTGCTTTGATAGTAAAATTACATTAGACATGTTTGCGGTTCACCATTCACTAAAGTTCGTTCGTATTCACATTCCAAAGAGAGATAGCCCTTCATATTTTTAACATTTTCTTGAAATTTCTCGATTAAACTTTTAATTTCTGACCGCATAATTGAAAGATATTTGTAAATTGACATGGAATTGTCGTTCAAGTTTGTTAAAATGTATTGCTTGAAAAGACCGTGTATTGAGGATAAAACTTCTACATCAATGATATTTTCGGATTTTACTTTAAGAGTTTTATCAATTTCTTCGATCATTTCAGACTTGGTTTTATCGTTAGTACCGATAGCCAACTTTTCAGCTATTGAATGAAGTTTTTCATCATTAAATAGGTCGAGATTTTTCTTTTCAACTTTGAAATTTCTCTTTAATTCACGTAATTTCTCAATATTAAACATGTTTTCGTGATCGGCAATTTTATTTTCTCTAGCCCACTGTCTTAAATAATTTAGTTCATTATTGTAAATTTGCTTGTTTTTTTCATGACTTTTAGAATATAATGGCGATCATAGTTTTTTCTTAAAATTTCTATTTTGCAGAACGGACATGATATTTTATCGCGCTCCATTTAGATAGAAAAATTTATTTAACTAAATGGTGCTTGTAAACCAACGATTGCGCCTCTCACGGCGTGATATCACTACGGATATGACGCAGGCGAAGCGATTATCGTGATGGTCGGTCTGTAGTAGCACACCTCGACTGTCATTGATACACACCACAGCGCAATCTTTCGGAACTAAAATGTCGGTAATGCAGATTTGCTTTTAAGAATAAAAATTGTGGTTCCCGTTTACTATTATAACATTTTCTTTTTCAAAATGTTAGATAATTTTACCTATTTTAAATATGCGTACATTTTGTTACTTGTAATTTTCAAATTATATTTTAAATTAATTTCTTTAAATTTTTACTTCTCGATGGGCTGTTGTATTGTGTTTGCTGAGTATATATGTCCGCGAATTCGGTTTGGTCGGTTAGGAAGTTTACTTCTGAACTGTTTCAATGCGAGTGGCCATAGCGGAGAAACACCAAGTTCAGAAGTATTCAGATCGTATTCCGGAACCATTTCTCTATCCGTATCTCGCTCTTCTCTCTCTCTCTAGCCTGAATATAGATCCTAGCCTATAAACGGCAGAAGTGATCGTGTCATAGGCATAAAAAGAGAGGGAGAGAGGAAGAGAAAGAGACAGAGGGAGGAGAAAAGGTCGACCGAGAAATGGTTTTGCACTTTTTGACTTTGAATTTTTCTATTTTAAATGGAGTTCTTGAAAGAGTTAAATGATATTGGAGAATGTAAGTTTAAAGAGTATAAGAAGTTAAATGAATTGGAAAGAAAGGAAGAAACATAGAATCTTGAATTTGGAGAAAATGAAAGATAAATTCGGGTTTACAATAATTGCCGAGTTGGAAGATTGTAAAGTACACTTGCCGAACAGATTTTTGACTGTTTTTGGATGAGAAAAAGATTAAAGAATTAAACAAAAATGAAAAATTACACTTGATTGTTACTGGAAAGAAGACTATAAAAGATAAAGAAATTATAACAATTAACTTTGTAGAATAAAGTCTTAACTCTAAAACTTGCAGTCCCTCCCCCACGTCATAGTACTGTTTTGATAACCATAGTTGGTGTCTTTCTTCATAGGAATCACATGGAATATTATCTACAGTAATACCTTTAGTTTCACACAAAATGTGGCTATATTCTATAAGAAAAATTCTATAATGCTCTTTAATGAATTGTGTTGATAAATCTTGATACTCACAAAAATTCCTAAGAAATTCATCAATTAAGTCTTGATTATCTTGAAAGAACGTATAATATGGGAAAAATGTCATAAAAAAACGATGAAAACTCTCTGTTTGTTTATTTTTTACTTTCTTTTCAATATCTTTCGTAATTATATTAAATATATAATCCCTTACTTTTTTAGTTTTTTTGCCGATAGTAAAACACTCCATTAGACGTTTTTTCTGCAAAAGACTTTACAAGTTCTTTGAATTCTGTATCATTTAAGGGAAAGTATCAACTGTTCTTTAAAATGTTTTGGTAATTCGTTGAACTCGTTAAAATTGTCTTTCTTTGTAAGTTTTTGAAATGCTAGAAACTGAAGAGAGCTTGGTGAGTTCATGTTGTTTATTTAGTAGAAAAGTTTTTTTATTAAAGTACAGTATGTTTTTTAGTAAAAATGTTTTAAATTGATTAAATTTTATTAAGATAAATCCTTTATTCGTAGCAGATTTGATAACATTTTACAAAGCACAGCTTAAGAAAGTAGAAGCTCAGATTTGGTTAATTTTTCATTCCACAGAGTAGATAGTAATGTACCGATCGCTTTTGGAGACGAACGACTGTAGATTCGGTTAATTTTTCATTGAGATTTGCTGTGTTATTTCCTCAGCTTCCTTTATGGTACATTGAACAGTATTTTACATTGCTTTTCGGTCGGGCTCCGAAAGTGCGCCAGGAACCCCATATTACTATCTACTTATATATTTTATATCTATCTATATCTGTATATTATATATATATATATATATATATATATATATATATATATATATATATATATATATATATTAGAAATAGCCTCATTTTGGTTTTATCATATTTGTAACGAAAAGATAAATACATAGAGTCATTTATGTAAACTAAATATCTATTTTGTGGTTTTCTTTAAAATTTATTTTTGTGATTTCTTACTCAATCCTCTGCTGAAGACAATTTTTTTGTAATAGTTTTTTATTAAAAAAACTGTTTTAGTTTTGATACAAAAACCGTTATTTTAAATGATTTAAACCCACATTAATGTGTTCAGCACATATTACATATACATGTAATATCTTATTTCGGTATTAAAACAACGTTAACAACTGAAGGTATTGTTATGACTAGAACACGGTGGGTCTGCTCACAGGCCTGTGCTATTTCAATATGGCCGCCCAACGTAGCGTAAAGTATCATCTCCAAGCTGTGCGTAATGATCCTCTTGTTACATTCATCATCTTACCGACTTAAGGAGATTGAGTCTGCCAGTGTCATTAACCTAGCAATAACTCGGTTAGTTTATGTTTCTTCATTATTATAAAATAATAATATGTGTTCATAACGTAATGATCCTCTTGTTACATTCATCATCTTACCGACTTAAGGAGATTGAGTCTGCCAGTGTCATTAACCTAGCAATAACTCGGTTAGTGTATGTTTCTTCATTATTATAAAATAATATGTGTTCATAACGTAATGATACTCTTGTTACATTCATCATCTTACCGACTTAAGGAGATTGAGTCTGATTCATCATCTTACCGACTTAAGGAGATTGAGTCTGCCAGTGTCATTAACCTAGCAATAACTCGGTTAGTTTATGTTTCTTCATTATTATAAAATAATAATATGTGTTCATAACGTAATGATCCTCTTGTTACATTCATCATCTTACCGACTTAAGGAGATTGAGTCTGCCAGTGTCATTAACCTAGCAATAACTCGGTTAGTGTATGTTTCTTCATTATTATAAAATAATATGTGTTCATAACGTAATGATACTCTTGTTACATTCATCATCTTACCGACTTAAGGAGATTGAGTCTGATTCATTCATCTTACCGACTTAAGGAGATTGAGTCTGCCAGTGTCATTAACCTAGCAATAACTCGGTTAGTTTATATTTCTTCATTATTATAAAATAATATGTGTTTCATAACGTAATGATCCTCTTGTTACATTCATCATCTTACCGACTTAAGGAGATTGAGTCTGCCAGTGTCATTAACCTAGCAATAACTCGGTTAGTTTATATTTCTTCATTATTATAAAATAATATGTGTTCATAAAGTAATGATCCTCTTCTTACATTCATTACCTTACCGACTTAAAGATAACCATTCTGTCAGTGTCATTAACCTAACAATAACTCTGTTCGTTTAAGGCTTTCCATTATAGTATGCATAACGTAATGATCCTCTTGTTGCATTCATCATCTTACCGACTTAAAGAGAATCATTCCGTCAGTATTATTAACCTAACAATAAACTCGGTTAGTTTATGTTCCTTTACTATTGCAAAATAATATGTGTTAATATGTGTTCATAACGTAATGATCCTCTTGTTACATTCATTCATCTTACGGACTTAAGGAGATTGAGTTTGCACGTGTCATTACTTGGCAATAAATCCGTTCGTCTTTGTTATTTTCATTATTAAGAAATAATATGTGTTCTTAACGTAATAATCCCTTTGTTATCTCTTGTTTATGGGGAACTGTGATTGATATTGGGAATTAAACAGAGAAGATTTTACTGCAATATTGATTCGCCTACATTGATAAAGACTATATCAAACACCCTACGAAAATTCATTTCAGTACATTTAATATTTACGAATAAATAAAAATGTAAGAATAAAATAACCAAAATAAAATAACATAAATAAATAAATAACAAATGTTTATTTTATATATAACAAAAATTAATATAAAGGCATACTTATGAATGCACCCATTAATACACCAGGCATAAACGTAAGAATGGAGAAAACATAAATTTGGGAAGGACAGTTTTGCCAAAATGTTATGAATACATCAATGTATTGAAATATTTGAACATTATCTAAAAGCTTTAAAATTATTGGATCGGCTTATAAAAAACAAATAAAATAGTCTTGTCAGATCTGTATGTCAATAGCAAGGTTATCTTCGATACATATGATTTTAGAGAATTCCAAACTAAATTACCTTAAAACTGAAAAAATAGAACTTCTTCACAGTTGGAATCTTGAGACCAGAAGACTACAGAACACCCTTTTTCAAACTTTCTTTGACAGGCAATTATTGTTTTAATAACAAAAGCTAGTCCTTGCCCTATTGTAGACACTTCAATGGAATTTGACCTTAGATTTTAAGTATCAGTGGCAGTCACCAATGCTTATCACTGCAAATGAATGTTTATTTTATATGAATTAAATTCATATCACATTCTCAAACATTGCAGAAAAGTTTATTGATTATATGACTGTAGGAAGTTCCAAACTTCCATGTTTTTGAAATGACGGTCATTTATCTCGTATTTGTTTTAGTTATAAAATGTATGAATCCCTCCTAGAACTTTCAAGACTTTCTAGAGTGGGACAGATTGCAGATTTCATAATTACTTAAGGTCTTTTTGCAATCTTATAATAGGTGTTCTTCTCGGATATAAAACTATTTCGGGCTTATTAAAAGTGACACGAGTTATGATTCTTATAATTTGAAATGACAATGATGTTAGATTGCTTTGTGTGATTTTACAATAAAATCTATACCGCAGATAAGACTTCTTTTTATATCCAACAACTTCCTTTTTGTGATTCATGAGCTTTCAGACTAGGTACAAGAAAAAGCCATATGATGTTGCGAAGATTTGACTTTGCTTGGAATACCTATCGTTGAATTAATATTTTCGTTTGAAGGGATGGGTAAGAGCTAGGAAACTTCTAAAAAGGTATCTAAGCACAAACTACGAAAATCAATACTTTAGAGAACGTTAAGCTTGGTATATACGTAGTAAAGGTGTTTCTTACCATCCAAGCCCTGTCCGCACTGTAGAGTTTGTTGTAAACTGGAAACTTTTATTTATATTACTTTACTTATACAGAACACGTCGAAGAAAGTCGTCGAAAACAGGTACAGACGACGAAAATTATATGTCAATGGGTTGTTTGCCCATAGTTTATGTTTGCAACGTGCGTCTTTCTAGACTTTTTGGCATTACTCACTTGGGTCAACATGGAATCGATCTCTGTTTTGACATGAAACGGATCTCTTTCGATTAACCTATCATATCTTTGAGCGAAAAACACCATGCTTCGCAAAAAACTTAATTTGTCAATGGGTTTTGTTACTTCTTATCAATGATTCTTAATCAGAAATAAATTAAAATCGATAAGGGTTATAAAATTATAAAAAATATTTACGCAGTGGTAATAAAAATGGAGCTTTACTTGACTGGTATTATTTCGTATACTGAAAATATTAAAAGTTACATTTCTTAGTGATTTCTCCAAACTCTCTAAAATTAAACATTTCAAAGTAATTCGGAACATATGACAATTAGTACACAGTAAAAGCAGAGAAACAATTAGTCTAGCAATGCAAAACAGTAACAATTAGTCTAGTAATGCAAAACAGAAACAATTAGTCTAGTAATGCATAAACAGAAACAATTAATCTAGTAATGCAAAACAAAAACAATTAGTCTAGTAATACAAAACAGAAACAATAAGTATAGCAATGCAAAACAGAAACAATTAGTCTTGTAATACAAAACAGAAACAATTAGTATAGCAATACAAAACAGAAACAATTAGTCTTAGTAATATACAAAACAGAAACAATTAGTATAGCAATGCAAAACAGAAACAATTTGTCTAATAATACACAAAACAGAAACAATTAGTATAGCAATGCAAAACAGAAACAATTTGTCTAGTAATACAAAACAGAAACAATTAGTCTTAGTAATGCAAAACAGAAACAATTAGTCTAGTAATGCAAAACAGAGACAATTAGTCTAGTAATACAAGCCATTATCAATATGTGCTCTATAAAAGGCGCAAACATTCAAAAACAGTTCGATGTTGCAATGAGATCTGTCTAACTGAGCGGACCTTTTTAATTTCCGGGCTTTTTCATTTTCAGCTAATCTGTCTGACAAATCGAGCGTTTTTCATCAGCCGATAGCAACAAACATTATAAGGCGCAATCGTTTGTGTCATAAATTATAGTTATTATTAACTATATTAACTAACACTTAAGATAAGATTGTAATGATAATCATTACGTCTTATGAAAGGTAATATTCTTTATTAGATTAGGGAGTAATCTTTTCTCATATTTTTCCAAGTATTGTTTGCCTTATATTTTTTCATGATTTATTCAGATTATCAAAGATTCATTTCGTCCTCACCATTATTTCAAAAACACTACTATTTTTATCTATTATCTATATCGAAAAAAATATTATCTGAGTTTTTCTAACATATGTCTCTTTGATTGTTCTTGTGTTTCGAATAAATGATCAGCGAAATTTAATTTTATCGTAGACATTTTATTTGTTTTTAAAGATCGTATATGTTCTTCAAATCTTTTATTAAAATTTCTTAAAGTTTGTCCAATATAATAGCTTGTATACTCCAGATTGTTTGCATAGTTCTTATATGTCATCTTTTTTGTTTATTTCGTTTTCAATAAGTTTAAATGTACTATTTCTTGTTTGGTAACTGATGGAAAATTTTGAATTTTAAAAATTACAAACTGTGTCATTATAAATTTAACATCTGTTTAAATGGTTCACAGGTGTATATTTAGCTATTTTTTATTATTTATTTAGAGGTTAAAGTTTCACACTGACGATGGTTGTTGAAGCACCGAAACACGTGTCTGGAAACAAAATAATTTTAAAGAATGGTTATAGTTGACCATCTATTATTCTAAAGCAACTACTAATTAAATTATTCGTTTATCGATCTGGGTCTTGTAATTCCATTCTTTGTTTGAAGTTTATTTTTTGACAATTGTACAAGAAACAGTATTTTCCCGGACATTTGCGATCGATCACTGAAACAAAAAACTCTGTTAAAACGTATATTTATAATACTTATATAACACCGTTTGATTTTTGGTTTCACTGAACGATGGCAAATTTCCGGAAAAAAATCTTGTAAATCCAATTCGAGAGAAAAGTTACAACTCACTATTTCATGTAAAAACAGAGAGGGGAACTGTAAAATTTCTAGACAGCGGTGACACAATATACGAGTCTTTTGTATAGGTGTGAATTAAATGGCAAGACGACCAAGTTCTGTTTACAACCCGGCAGTCGGCACGTCAGCTCCAGGAAACACAGCCACAATGGTGTCACTGATTCACAGGCTGCTACAGTGGCCCTGGCTCGCGCTGCCGAGTTTATCGTCAGCTTATATATAGCTTCGCGTCACCCACAATACACTTTATGAGCGTTATCTTTAAATTGAGTACATTTGTTTCCCTTTATGCTTATTTCTTTTCCCCTGCCACAAAATATTTGTTTCTTTCCCCATAAAACCATCACAACGTGAAATCATCCCCAGTGCGAGGATAACATCGGAGCTCTCAGAACAAAACCTGGTCACAACCGAGGCGCGACTTTTTTTTCTCTCTTTTAAGCCTCAGCTTAGCTATGTCAGCTTCGATGTACACTGTTTATTTTTCAAAGTACACACACTGTTTCGTGTCTATACATGATTGGCCCTCCCCGGAATATGAACCCGAGATCTCTCAGTTAGAAAGCCGAGACTATAACCATTAGTCTACGGGAGGAGGACATAAAATAAACTTACCGATTGCGTATTAATGATTTAATTATTTTTAAGTCAATTATTCTGGAACTGCCCCTTGTAATTAAGAGTATTACTCGAACTTTATACAATTAGAGATGTAGCCTCTCCAAAAGTGTTTGATATAAATATACAATAATAAACCTGTTTAACACTTTTTTGATTAGATTTTATTTCTACACAATGTACATTTCGAGTTCAACGAATTCATCATCAGGTACTTGTAGGTTAAGGTAAATGAAGTAAATAAATAATTGAAACCATATTTTCATGATTGTATTTAACTACCTTGGTGGAAATTCTTTTTATTTGATTTGATATGTGATCCATCTATATCGTTTAAAAGTCTATCGAATAATACGTTTTATGTTCGAAAACCTTTGTCATTTAGTAATAAATTACGATTCATTTTGGAATTTTTGTAAAGTTGACAATAGGTGACTTTTTTGTAGGTGTGTAAACTTTCAAGTTGTTTTCGATCTTTATGTGATTCAAAATATGCTGACCATTTAAATAACACCTGCCATACATACATATAACTTATTTGTTTCACCAGACGGTTTTATATAAGATATTTTTTTTCATACTGAAAGCGTTGCATGGCAGTAACTTTCAAACTACCTTTTTCCGCATTTTATAGCTTAAATTATAGTGTAGTTATATTTGGAGTACGTTACAGAGACGAAGATTTGTCCTAATTTCTATAATTGATCTCAGCGAAATGTAGAGTTAAATTCCTCCTTCACGTAAGGATACTCTGCGATGTTACTTACTCCCAAAAATCACAATCCTTGCTAACAAAGGCTTATCGGAAAGTACGTGTTATTGGCTGAGCGATAGCGAAGAGTGCACGATTTATGAACTTGAAATTTGGCATGATGCTCCATTTTTATACAGACACCACTGAGTTCGATGATAGAGCATTTCACTTATAAAAATTTAAATGACGGTTAACGAACATGTTTAGATTGGTCCTATAATTAAAATTATAGCAACGATAAAATTTGGAAAAAATGTTTTTACTTATTTGTCCGCTGGATAGATTCTTCAAGAAACGGAACTTACCTAA